>NC_080405.1:6502500-6690000 GCF_030265065.1 Corythoichthys intestinalis | reverse complement strand
CTGGAGTGAGTTTGCTGCACTGAAAGTAAAGGGGCCGAATAATATTGCACGCCTCACTTTTCAGTTTTTTATTTGTTAAAAAAGTTTAAATTATCCAATAAATGTTGTTCCACTTCATGATTGTGTCCCACTTGTTGTTGATTCTTGACAAAAAAATTAAATTTCATATCTTTATGTTTGAAGCCTGAAATATGGCGAAAGGTTGCAAGATTCAAGGGGGCCGAATACTTTCGCAAGGCACTGTATATATATATATATATATATATATATATATATATATATATATATATATATATATATATATAATAGGACTGTCAAAATTATCGCGTTAACGCACGGTAATGAATTTTTTAAATTAATCACGTTAAAATATTTGACGCAAATAACGCACATGTCCCGCTCAGACAGTATTCTGCCTTTTGGTAAGTTTTACAGCAAGGTTTTTTGTGCTGTCTAACAGCGAACTCTTGTGGTCACTTTGCGACATGGTTTATTGCTTTCTTGCCAGTTCAATATGGCTGCACGACGTCTCGGGCAGACGCCTACATTGTAATGTTGTGCTTATATAATCCTTGGACAAGATTTGTCCGTAAGTATGGTTGTTGTAAAGAATGTACATATTATGTTAGTAAGCGAAATGTTATATTTTTTGTATGAGACGCTTTTTGTTTATGTTTAGTGAACCTGTATAGCGTGCTAAGCTAACGTTGTTGCTAATGCAATGCTTGTGTACTTTTTTTTTGTAGTTTCACTACGGTCTAAAGAGGACAGTGGTTTGAGGCCATTTTATTAATAAATCAGATGAAAAAGGAAGAAGTCTGATTTATTAAGGCGTCGTTCTCTAGCTGTCTAGCTTTGGAAAAGGTAGACGCTTCGGAGTAAGGACAGCATAGACAGATTTAAATGACAGTAGAGTGAAATGCCCACTACAGTCCTTATGTACCGTATGTTGAATGTATATGTCCATCTTGTGTCAACAAATTATTTTACAGAATATACATATAATTTACAGAAAAATATGACATTTTATAGATGGTTTGAATTGCGATTAATTGCGATTAATTACGATTAATTAATTTTTAAGCTGTAATTAACTCGATTAAAATTTTTAATCGTTTGACAGCCCTAATATATATATATATTAGGGGTGTCAAACGATTACAATTTTTTTGTGCGTTAATTGCTTCAAATATTTGAACGTGATTAATTTAAAAAATTAATTACCACCCGTTAACGCGATAATTTTGACAGCCCTGATAACACATTTGATTTCCGACAAGACAAAAAAAATAATAAATGAAGCATTATTCATCCAAAGAGCATGAATGCCCTCTGGTAGAGAAAATAGTTCCGAGTTTGAATAGTGAAGAGTTCCTTCATAATTACGATTTTGATATTAAAAGGATATCTCTGGTTTTCCGTGATCAATCGGTGCCACAAAAAAAAAAAAATGGGAGAGAAGTTACAATCTGCGCTTTCGAGTCATGTTGAGGCCAGCGCTCTATATCAAATACTTTTTACAGTGCTTTAAAGACACTACATGATTGAACAGGCTGGCATAAAGATAAAGCGGCAAGCTTGTGTCTGATTTGTATAATGTGATTATTGTTGCAACGTCTCATTGGTGAAATCGGTAGAGCTACCCCAGTATTATGTTGCAGCTCGACACAAGAAAGAAGTCTGCCAGGGTATCTTTTGAGATTTCAACTTTTATTTTCCTTTGTTGTTATGTCCGCAAGTTCACAACCGCTCTCTGTTTTTCTCTCCCCTCCAAAACACACGAGGTGTGTTTTGTGCCCTCAGAAATTTCAGTCTCACAAAAGATGACTTCAAATGCAATACAAAGAATTTGACAGAACACGAAAATGTATTAAAACTTGTAAAAATCAAATACACAGGGGGGTGTTGGTCAAACCAGTCATCTCTTACAATTACACCAGGCACATTGTATCTACTCTTGGCATCGCTGGCAAAAAAAAATTCAATCTAAAATGTAGAATAAAGAGGAAATGTGTAACAACCAGGGTTGTAAGTGGGCCAGAACGGTCAGGAACGCTGTTCCGGTATAAGATTCAGGGCCAGAACACAGTTCCGGTATAAGATTCAGGGCCCGAATGCTGTTCCGGTACACGGTGCTTTGATTCCGAAAATATGACAGCAACTGTCAAAATGCTATGTAAAAAAAAAAATGTTAAGCTGCCACACATGCATTTCAGCTCCAAGAAGAAAAAGATCTACCAACATCACATTTACATACACAATTGTTAACAACAAGCATAATAAAGTGCATGTGTAACATCATCCGTTTCCACCAATATTTATTGTTTATTTTATTCCACGGACGGCATGGAGGTTTCCCCAGCTGCTGCTGCTGCTGATGATGACGAGTCACGTCAATGTGCGAATAAATGCAGCAAAGCAAGTAATTTATCCGTTCAATGGCTGACATACTGACATGTGATCAGCAGAGATAGTTAGCTCTGATTGGTTGGAATGTGCATGTATTCTGGAACAGCTTTTAAAAAAAAAATAAATTAAAAAAAAAAAAAAAAGGTTGAATTAATGCGGCAAAAAAAGGGCAATGTAACATAAAATGGATCGAATCTTTAAGAGCAACGAAAGAGTTGAGGAGGCTTATTTATCATATATAGTTTTATTTGCTCTGATGGGGAGGTTCATAACAACTTAGCTGTCAGTGTGCACTTTGGACTTATATTTGTTGATTTATGTTAGGCTACTTATTCATTTCCTTATGATTTAAAAAAAAGTCAATGTTTGCGCAATCTTCATAATATATTCCATTTCACTCTGCATAATAGAAGTCATTTGTACTTATTTTTCTGAATGTATGTTACCAACATATTTATTATTAAAAAAAAAAAAAAAAAAGTAAACGTTTACATTAGCTACAATTTTAATATACATCCTATGTTCTTAAGTAGTTAAAATCTAGATTTGGCATTTATTGTGTGAGAAAATGAGGGAAAATAAAAATCAGGAGATGGAGGTTGGGGTTGCTGTTTTTGGCAACTTTTATTTTGCAAATCATTGAAAAAATACAATTTTGAATGAAAATCAATTTTTGTATGTGGTATAGAAATGAAATGAAAGAAAATAGATAAATAAATAAAATTTCTGCCTCTGTGGCGACCTTCACGTCGGGGAATTCCGGCAAGAAATTCTTACCACTTTCAAACCTGGTAACAACTCTTGTGTAGCCCAAAGTAGCAGAGTAAGAATAGCGTTTTTTTCCTTCTCATATCTACTCAAGTGAAAGTAAAAAGTATAGCTTAGTAAAACTACTCTTAAAAGTACATTTTTCTGAAAAGGAAAAGGTAAATGTAAAGAAGTACATGTAACGCGTTACTACCCACCTCTGGAGCTTAAGGAGGGTCTATTGAGGGAGGCCAAAGAGGAGAGAGTTGCAGTAGTCCAGGAGCGAAGTGACAAGACTGAACCAGGATGGCAGCAGGATGAGGGGTGAGGGAGGGGCAGAGGCGATTGATGGTGCATGGGCGGAAGTGGGCAATCCAGGTAATGTTATTGCTGTGTGATCTGAAAGACAGTGTGCTGTCCAGGATGACACCCAGGCTCTTGACTTGGGGCAAGAATGAAACAGTGTAGATGTCGATGGTGAGGGATAGCTTTGATTTTTGGATATGGTGGATTTGGAGCAGATGAGCACCTCGGTTTTACTGCTATTGAGTTTGAGGAAATTGTGGGTGAGCCAGTTTTTTACTTCAGTGATACAGTCAGTCAGGAATGTAGGCAGGAGAAAGGAGGATGGTTCGCATACAGTGAGCAATACAAATATACAGTGGTACCTCTACTTACGAGATTAATTGGTTCTGGAGGTAGTTTCTTAACTTGAACATTCTGTAAGTAGAGATTTCCATCTAAATGCCCTAATCCGTTCCAGCCCCCCAAAATTCAAACATAAATATTTTATGATGCACAAAAATGCATTAAATCATGTAACAAATACATGTTACAATAATATTATTGCACAATCAACATAAAATCTGAGTTGAGCAAAATGTAATAAACCAAGTTAATACACTCATGTAAAGCTGTTGGAACACGAGGGGCAATGAAGAGTGGGTGGTTGTGCTGGCCAGCGAATCAGTGAGATGGATTTTGAGTTGTGCGAGCTACCCGCCCTCTGCTAGCGCACGGGCAACTTTTGCAACATTTTTCCTCAATTTTTAATGTTTGAAGAATATTTTTTCTAAATTTTGAATGATTTTTTTTTTTTTTTTTTTTAAATCTGCCATTCATTGAAGGTGCGAAAGTTGAACCACGAAGTACCAAGGGATCCCTGCACAATGTATTAGTGTGATTCTTTAACAACCAATGAGGATCTTAGGATCAATTTGCACATGAATTCATGTGAAGATGCAGAACACACACACACGAAAGCGTTCCTACGCTTGCGACGTAACCCGAATTTCTGCGTAAGTCGTAATTAACCCTTCAAGTACCCCTAAATCTCAAAATAACAATCCAAAAAGTCCATTAAGTATTGTATTTTGTTAAATAATGGAGGATACACTGCCCTCTGGTGGCAATGTTGGTATGGCTTGACATTCGCCTTGTGTGACTGAGAAGCTGACTCATCTGACATGGGTAAAGGACAGCTGCGCTTTGGTTTGGCACACATAAGGCTGTATGTAGCTTGTCAGTTTTATTTAAAACTGTGCAGATTGGGAAAAAAAAAAAAACAATAAAATTGACTGCACTGTAAACAGAAGTTTAACAAGCTCAAAACCTAGCTTAATGTCAGATAGCAAGCAATATCAGGTGTATACCGCCACCTCCTGTACAAGAGTGTGGTGGTTTGTATTTGGTCAATATCTTGTTCCCCTGCTGAAGGAGATACAGTAGTACCTTTTCTCGTAGGCACCGTCTAACTGTTTGCATTATTCCAACACAATTAATATAATCAATCAGGGAATAGTATCGTTTCTCGTATTTACTGTTTGACTGTTTGTATTACTCTAACACACCCAATATAAAATAAATAACACTTATACCATAGTTTAAGGAAAACAAGCAGAATATAGGGCATAAGAGATAAACAACGCCTTCTTATCACGGAAGCAAAGCATGTGCGTCGACTGACTGAGCAAGATTGACGCACCAACTCTCGCAAACAGTTCTCCCAGACAGTCCAGAACAAACGGCGGGACGGTCTGTCCCAACACAGGGAACATCGGAGAACGCCCGATATACAATGGATAACACAACTGATAAGACTCCAAAAGCTCCTTTGACACTGAGGTGGCAAAATCCACAACCCTCGTTCGCCCTGACAACAGTAACTCCCGAATCCTCCTGTCCAATCCACAAACAGACAATAATCCCAAACACACCCTTCTTCCTGCCCATGGGCCGCCCCGCGAGAGCCTTCGAAAGACTGAATGTTTAACTGAGTGTTTTCATTTTTCTCTGGAACTTTTTTTTTGACGTGTGATATGGTGACCTTGGAACAACTTTGCCTCTTCGCCTGAGTCTGTTTCGCCTTTCTGTTTGATCGCTGTTGACCTGAATAAATTGTCAACTTGTTCTCGTTGAGCCTTCTTTAAACCTTTCAAAATGGAGACAGTCCAAATCGTTAAGACTAAGGTGAACGCGCAGGGTTTGGCCTTCTGGGGGGATTTTCTGAGTCCCGCCGGCCCAGGATGTTGGAGTTGCATCAGCGCGGGTCCGGCGGTGCGGCTGGCACGATTCTGGCAGTCTGGCTAAAACGTCAGATTCCTTCACTGCCTAAAATCGCTTGTACTTGTGTTGCTGACTTTGGTGTTCAGTTAAGGTATAGTTGCATAGTTTTTATCAATTGCACTGGAAGGCATGAAAACGAAACTATCAATTCACAATGAGAAAAAAAACAGAAAGCAAAAGTAACGTGTAACACAGGCGACAATTTAAAAAGTAGTGGTGGAAAAAGTACTAATTCCTGCTGTAAAATGTAGTGAAGTAAAAGTAAAAAGCACCACTTCATATTTGTATGCAAGCAACGTACACATACTAGGGCTGTCAAACGATTAAAATTTTTTATCGAGTTAGTTACAGCTTAAAAATTAATTAATCATAATTAATCGCAATTAATCGCAATTCAAACCATCTATAAAATATTCCATATTTTTCTGTAAATTATATATATATTCTGTAAAATAAATTGTTGGAATGAAAAGATAAGACACAAGATGGATATATACATTCAACATACGGTACATAAGGACTGTAGTGGGCATTAAAAATTAATTAATCGTAATTAATCGCAATTAATCGCAATTCAAACCATCTATAAAATATTCCATATTTTTCTGTAAATTATATATATATATATTCTGTAAAATAAATTGTTGGAATGGAAAGATAAGACACAAGATGGATATATACATTCAACATACGGTACATAAGGACTGTAGTGGGCATTTCACTCTACTGTCATTTAAATCTGTCTATGCTGTCCTCACTCCGAAGCGTCTACTTTTTCCAAAGCTAGACAGCTAGTGAACAACGCCTTAATAATCAGACTTCTTCCTTTTTCATCTGATTTATTAATAAAATGGCCTCAAACCATTGTCGTCTTTAGACCGTCGTAAAACTACAAAAAAAAAGTACACAAGCATTGCATTAGCAACAAAGTTAGCTTAGTACGCTAAACAGGTTCACTAAACATAAACAAAAGGCGTCTCATACAAAAAATATAACATTTCGCTTACTAACATAATATGTACATTCTTTACAACAACCATACTTACGGACAAATCTTGTCCAAGGATCATATAAGCACAACATTACAATATAGGCATCAGCCCGAGACGTCGTGCAGCCATATTGAACTGGCAAGAAAACAATAAACCATGTCGCAAAGCGACCACAAGAGTTCGCTGTTAGACAGCACAAAAAGCCTTGCTGTAAAACTTACCAAAAGGCAGAATACTGTCTGAGCGGGACATGTGCGGTAATTGCGTCAAATATTTTAACGTGATTGATAAAAAAAAATAATTACCGCGCGTTAACGCGATAATTTTGACAGCCCTAACAGATTCACAAAAATATACTTAAGTACAGCAACAAAGTACTTTTATTTCGTTACTTTCCACCACTGGTCTACAGTAGCTGACTGTTTGTCAAAAAGTACTATTAGTCATAGACTTAGTGGTTGGATACTTCTTTTCAACACACGTTTTCAGATTTCTAATTGACAGGAGAACAAATGGAAGTGCAATCATCTTTAAATGGCGTGAGTTTTGTGAGTTTCAGCATTCATCTGCACCACAGGCTACAATCCTGCCCGGAGAAAAGAACTAAGGCAACCCAAATGGAGTTTTAATGTTTGCTCTATAATTAGATTAAATCAAGTTGAAGTGTAGCGTTTTGCCTAAGGTGACTCATTAATGTGTGCAGAATTATATTTTAAACCAAATTACCAGCTCTGCCATTTAATCTGGAGCAGGATTTGCATAATGTTCCCTTTTTAAATATGTATATTAATGAATACCGTACGACTTCAGAGGAAAGTGCATTAGTACACATTTAAGCATTACCCATAGGCCCAGCTCTCCGTCATCGCTATCACATGAACACACACACATACACCGTTTTTGGACATCCGTCTTACACATCTCTTTCCCTTTGTTTCTGCATTTAACATGGAGCAAAACTAATTGCGTACAATAACAGAAGGGATGGGAAAGCTATTTATCTACTACTTTCAACACATCAGTTTTCATTAAGAGTTTCCAGGAGAATTTGGATTGGCTCACACCTCTCTGTGTTTGGGTTGCAAGAGTGTCTGCTAGAGTCGCTTTGTTATATAACACTGCATTTCTGCAATTTCCCTATACAGTATTTGTAGATTCTATTTCTCGTTTTTGTGTGACTCAAAGACATTTTTTGTCAGTGTTTAAATTTTTCTTTGATATTTCGTCTGTGTTTACCCTGAGCACATCTTTTTGATGTTGCTTATCCTGCCAGTTTCGTAATAAAAGCGGGTTTTCCTGGGTGGGTTGTCAGCCTTCCGCAGGATAGTCGGTTGGTGGGGCTGCCACCTCATAGCATAACGACAAGCTGGAGTGAGTTTCGTCTGAGCTCTCCACATCTGCCTGTCTGGCATTGTAAAACCTACCAGGGGTAAGAACACAAGGTACACAAGCTGCTAAAACAAGATTAAGGTAACAGATTCAGTAGTAGCATCCCGGGCAGGCGCTTCACCAGGATCCTGCTCACCCGTGCTCTTCCTGCCATTAGAAGCAGCCACCGCCTCCAGTAGGCTGGCTTCCTGCCAAACAGCTCAACAACCGACCACATCTCTGCCGTTCGACTGCTGATAGAAAAGACCTATGTATTCTGTAAAGATCGCCATCTCTTCTGCAGATTTGTAGATCTTAAGGCTGCCTTTGACACTGTCTGCCACTCCTCACTGTGGAGTATCCTGCAGTACCTTGGAGCACCACCTAAGATCGTCGCCCTGTTTAAGATGCTTTATAGCGACGCACAGAGCTGACTCCGACTGGTTTTCCATCTCCAGTGGTGTCCGTCAGGGCTGTGTGGGTTCTCCTGGTCTTTTCAACGGCATCATTGACCATTTGATGTCCAGGGTCTGTCAGGCATGAAAATCGCTCACCTTTCGGCGAAATTCACCGTTTTGAAGTCAAAAAGGGTGCCCTACGTGAATTGTGTAGAGCCGAAGAGAATTTTTTAAAGGGGGGGGGGGGTCATAAGTACATCTAACTAACTAACGACATGTTTTATTGAAGTTGCTATGCCTGTCGCGATATGCAATGAGCAAGGTAAATAAAAATTAGGGCGGTAATTTTCACGGCTGCGTTTTATCACCGCGTGCGTGCATACATTTGTTTGTGTGTGTAGATGACATATGAGACACCAGTTGTTGTGTCCAGATGTTTATTGGTCAACAACACACCGTAGAATTACAGCTCACACATACAAAATAAGGAAACACATCTATATTGAACACTGTAAACGTTAGCAGTGCAACACTGAGACTAATGGGGAAAAAAGAAAACTTACTTTAGCCTGCTATAAAACATTGGCAGTCTTTTCCAAAACACAAACTTGCAGTTAAAAGGTGAAAAATCGCTGGTTAGCAGCATTTGCAGACAAACAAACAAACAAAAAAATCTTTTAGTGACACCACAAGCAATGACGAAAAATGCTTTTTGCGGAGTGTAAAGTTGTTAGCGGTATAGCGAACGTACTTCCGGTAAATATGTCAAAATTAAAGCACGCCACGTATGTCATATAAATAACAAATTCTGGAGTTAATACCACATACTTCAGAATTAATACTATAATATGTAAATACTATAATACTACAGAATTCAGATTTTACACTAAGAATAACTTTAAAATGACACCCTTTTTAAAAAAAGTGATTGGCAATTAATATTATAATTATTATAATAATATTATATATAGTAGTATACTATTATAATAATGCTAGACATTTTTTTTTTATAACAATTGTTTTGAATAATGTTGGAAAGTTTTTTCCTGTTTTTTCCAATATCGTTCAGGCCTACTATCAGCATTTGACCTCAGTCTTCATGTGTGATTACCGCAATTTCCCGAATATATATATATATATATGTATAAACCGATTTTTTTTTTTTTTTATTGACACAGCCATGTTGTGTTGAAGAAATGTATGCGGCGATCCGTTGCCGACCATTACGGTACTTGACGTCATCATTTTGTTTCGCTAATACTTCACTCTGATCGGCCGAATGATTTCGTCTGTGTTAAACTGTGCTTTTTTCACTCTTCATAAAGCACAGAATTTAGTTTCTTGAAATCATTTGAGTCAACATTTATTGCAGCTCCGCAACTCGGACCATAACAAACATAACAGCATAGACTTCCTGTGTCTGTCAACTATATCTGCCCCTCAGGAAACTCAAACCCAAATAACAATAGCTCCTATTGTTACTGTCGTGTCGACAGCGATGAGCTCTCTCGGATTTCCGACTTATGTTCTCACTTTCATTTTACCGTATCAATCCATGGAGGAAACATTTATTCATCATGATGAAAGGAGCAAGTTATACAGCAGCCTTTAAAAGAGAAGTCACATCTGTTTTGTTTTCTCCTGGATTCAGGTAAGTTCAAGAAGTTATCACATCATATTATTACTGTACATATGGTCAGTTTATGGTAATGTTTTGAACTACCAATGTGCTATACTTGTGCTGTGTTTCACCAGTCAGTAAAATGACTTTTCTGTATCTGTACACGAGCTGTTTTCTTGTATTCTTCTATTTACTGGTGCTAAAATTAGGGTGTGCGTTATACACGGGTACAATAATTTCCTCTAGATTTTACAAGTAAATTTGGGGTGCGCGTTACACACGGGTGCGCCTTATATTCAGGAAGTTACGGTAATTAATATTTACATGTTTATTTGTACTTTCATAAAGAATTTAAGTGTTCCAAAATGTTTGTGTGAATTAATGAGCGTCAACAAAATTTCAGTGCTAAATTAGTTTAAAAAAAAAAAATTATTAGTCGACTAGTTGTAAAAATAGTCAGCTGACTAAACGGGGAAATTTAGTCATTTGGGACAGCCCTACCGGAACATATTTCCTCCATACCCTTTTCACCTTTTTAACCCCTGACCCATTTTCATGCCTGGTCTGTGAACGGATCCCTGGAGTGTCCATTGGCAGCAACCAACTAACTGACTTCGAGTACACTGATGACACCATCTTGCTCAGCACATTCCACAGTCTGCTGAAAGACGCTCCGGGCAAATACAGTGAAGACGCAGAGAGGCTTGGCTTCCAGGTGAGCTGAACAAAAACTAAGTTCCTGTATGTTGGTGATGGATTAGATAAAGCTCCCCTCTGGCATGGCAATGATTTTGTAGAACCTGTCAAGAACTTTGATATCTAGGGCCCACAGTAACAAACAGTGGTGACCTCTCGTGGTAGAAAGCGGAAATGCACAGGAAACTACATCAGCCTAGATCAGTGGTTCATAACCTGGGTTCGATCGAACCCCGGGGGTTCGGCGAGTAAGTCTAAGGGGTTCGGCGAAGGTAATGAAACGCAGAGCCCTATTTTCGTGCGCTGATTAAATCAGGCATAATGGCTTTTTAAACCAGGTTTTGGACTGGTTTGCTCCCAATTTACAGGCTTAATCCATTTCTTTTAACTGCTAGTCCTCGATCTGGTGGGAAGAGGAACTGGTTTGCTCAGTGGTGGGTTGACTCACACTTGGTATGAGGGAATGCAACAGACCAATGGGCAGCGTGGTCTCAAATTTTGACCTGTTTTTAAAACATGCTGTCAAAATGAGTAACATTTTGAACGGGAATTTGCTAAATTAACAACTTGCTAGCTTAGATATATTGGTTTTGAATTTGAAAAAAAAAATGCTTTATTTTCTAATTTTGAAGGGTTCGGTAAGTCCACATGTGAGACTTGTGGGGTTCAGTACCTTTAGCAAGGTTAAGAACCACTGGCCTAGATAAACCAAAATGGTGCAGTTTTGAAAATCGAACTTACTGATTTGAATGTTTTTAACATCAATCTAACCAGAAAAGTCTGTTTCAGTTCAAAATCGATTAATCGAACAGCCCTAATATATACACAAAAAATGTAGTATTTTAAAAATGGCGGGTTGACACTACTTCGCGGTTTTTCACTTTACACGGTCGGTTTTGGTCCCAATTAACAGCGATTAGTGAGGGATCAGTGTTCTAATAATATAGGATTCAATGCATATGGAGTAAGTGTCCTTCCCCCCATTGCTTTCTTCGTCTCATTCAATGGAGGACCAAGGAAGAGAAGCTCATGTAAACACCCAAAGCAGAGAGATAAAATGGGAGGGATAAAAACAGCTTCCAACAAAATCAGTCATGTAAATGAGCCATTCAAAAGATTCGATTCGTTCGCGAATGTTAACAACTCTGCCAACAACACAACTCTGGTATCCAATACCATTTATATGGCCCATCACTTTGAATTATATCCTACCTAAATGAGTGTGATCTGTCTGCGTGTTTTGTAATCAGATGATTTTACTGCATGACTATGGGCTAGTTTTGTTTTTTTTAGTTTGGCAATTTTATTGGTTTTGTGCGGATTAACTTGACATTAAAGGAAAATGTTTGTGAGTCCATCCCCGGCAGCTTGCACATTTTTTTCTTCCAGTGTTAAACGCAGCTAGAAGAGTGGTGTCTGAGAAAGGAACAAATCAATCTAGAGCAGGTCTCTTCCTGTAAATCTCTGCCAAAGGCCACCTCCTTCAACATCTCTCATCCCATTGCAGCCTGCCTCTTGTAACCCCACTTACATCCTCCATCCTTGTAAACCTACACTCATGTTCGATTCTCTTCCCACTCAATATGTAAGGGCTTCTGAGCCTTGTGGCTATCTTTGCTACTTATTCACACCAATCTTTCACAAAATGCAATTTTCTATTTCTTTTTTTTTTTCTCGGTGAAAAATAATCGGGTCTTTCATTTTTAATTCATCGATTTTCTCCACCACTTATCCTACCTAGGTTAATTCCGTAACTCTCAAGGAACCAGACGACACCCCACACCCCTAATTCCCAAGAGCAAATTGCTCGAGCCGTCTCAATTTTATAATGCAGTCGGTACTGTAGCCCTCTGTTTATACGCTTCAGTTTTGTAGTGATGGGCTGAACGTTGCCAAGGCTTCGATGCGTGTGTCAAGAAATTCAGGCAGTAATTTAACAAGCGCGTATCAAAGTGAGATTTGTCACAGGCAAATTACATCGCTGATGACTCATGAAGCCCTGCTGTATCGAAAAATGGTTCCAAGTGCTAGCGTGATAAAAGAACAGATGAGGGAGAAAATGTGCAACGGATGCCAGAAAGTTTGTGTGCTCGTTGATGTCTTGGAACTTTGCCAATTTTCTTATGACAAGTACGATTATTTATCTGCTACATATTAATACCATATATTATACTGTAATAGAGTTTCCTATGTACTGTATTGTGACCCTTTGGGGAAAATAATGTATCACGCATTATGCAGTGAATCACATTACTACGACAATTCAATTTGTCGGTCGAGCAGGTTGAAGTGAGGCTGAGGCTTGGCGCCCGGTGCAATCAGTAGACAGGGGCAGGGTAATCAGACAAGCCCAATTCAGCACGATGAAAGAGAGATATGACAGATCACATAGTTAAGTTATTCAGGTTTAAAATATTACTGGTCTGAAAAGGGAATTCCAGGGCAGGAAACAGATATGAAAATCAATCTGCCATAATATTTAAGCCACTATGTATGCATACACTATAAATGCGAATATACAACTTCATTAAATACGATAAGTGAACCAAACTAAATTTTTATCAACCTGATGTGAACACTAATTTTAATAGTAATTAGTGATTTGGGACTGGCAAACTTGCCTAACTTGATGTTTCTCAGTTACCGCTCACTGGGCTCTGGGTGGCAAAGTTGTCCTTTTCAGCCAAGGTGGGTCAAATGACCCATACCCCTGTCCCAGTAGGGGGAGTCTATGCAGCTCAACCTCTACCCTCTACTTCTGATTGTCACTCCCTAAATGGCGTACCGCAAGCAACACATCACTTTTGCTCATTAATATTCATGACGTTAGCAATTGTGGCTAGGCGGGTCAACCTCCCATTTGTCCCCAAAAGTAAATGAATGGAAATTGTGTACAAACGAGATGTTTACTGAGCTAAACCTACCAATTCTGTCTGAAAATGATGTCCCTGGTGCAAATTCACTGGTAAAGATGTGGAAGAAGGGATCCTCGAGCTTAAAGACATGTAGGCTCTAATAAACCACAATTGTTCTCTTGTACTTAAATTGTTGTTAGAAACACATAAAATATTACATCAATGGAAATGTTATATAATTTTTAGTACATATTTCGGTAGTTGACGCCATGTTTTGCGGGCTCGGAGTGATGACGTCTTTGGCACTTTTCCAATGGCGTACCGCAAGCAATACGTCACTTCCGCTCATTAATATTCATGACATTAGCTACTGTTGCTAAGTAGGGACAAGCCACCGTTTGTCCCTAATAGGAAATTAATGGAAATCGTGTACGAAGGAGATGTTTACAGAGCTAAACCTACCAATTCTCTCCGAAAATGATGTTTCTGGTGCCAAATTCACTGGCAAAGATGTGGAAGAACATAAAAATGTTCAGTTAAAGAGATGGCTTGATTGTCGAAGGCTGAAAAAGACGAGAAAAACGAGCCGACCTAAGCATAGCAATCGCTTTTTTATCGAAGCGACTGACAATGACATTCTGCTGTTTCAACAAGCTATTCTTTACCATCATCCCTGTCTTTCTTATATATCCTCTGGTTGTCCTACGTCTCTTACCGTTCTTGGGGGTAATTTAGTTAGCTTTGTGTAGCGATCGCAAATGCTACTCAGTGACAGCCAACGAACACTTTTAATTTTTTCATTGATAACACATCTTAATTCTATAATTTATTTACACTTCCCCCTTACTAAAGTTGTTGATATATATATATAACAGAAAGTCAGAAACGGTAACAGTGGTAGTCAGATACCATTGTAATTCTTTTCAGGTCATTCATTGTCAGACAGAAGCAGTACAGCACAACGTTACGCTAAAAGAATAAGTTAAAAATATAAAAATGGCTTACCTCTTTGTCCTCTGAAAGACCATGCCAACCCAACATAATGTTTACTGCATATGAAATGTCAATGGATTCACCGAGCTGGTGTTAAAGTCCACGCAAGTTGATTCGGTCTTCACATTTTTTCCTCCCGAGTTTTTGGTTTCCGGAAACGAATGAAGAAACATCCTTCATGTGTCGTAATGTCTAGAGTCGTTTCTACAAGTTCCAAAAAAGCAATGCGTGATCGGCATGTTCGTTTTTGAAAGATTACCGGCGAAAAGTAGCACTAAAGGAACCTGTGTTTTAAATTACCTGTTAAATGATTAATCCTCAAGGTTCCATTCGTGTTCGTTTTCATTAAAGGACTCCAATAACGTCGACATGGTCAAAGTCAACAATTTATTGCCCTAAGTTACTGACAGAGGAGTTCTAAGCAGCATGCTGGGTCAGTGAACTACTCCTGGTCCTAGCCCGAAAAAGATCGGAGTAGACTGACCAAGTCTTTCCGGCTTGCCTAGTATTTTATACATGCGAGTGAAGAACTGAGGATGTGTGTTCATGTGAGTTCATGTGATTAGAGTCATTATGTCCATGGAAATCCCGGTCATTATTGTCACATGTGATGAATGATAATCAAAGACGTCTGCTGTCGATATGGCCGGAGTGCTGGACACCCCGACGTTGTCGTCCGGCCTGAAGACTGTTGCCCTTTGTTGTCCTCTGGTCCTAGGGAGCTTCCAAAGCGAATGGCCTTCCTATGGCCCGTTGACCTTTTGCTGCTACCTCTCTCCTGACCGCCATCACGAGTCCCAAGTGGTCTTTTGTCAAAGGGTCCCTGTGCCTAGAGAAACAGTCTTAACATCCTTGTAGCAATTACATTTCATTGTTTCATTCTTTTAATTTTGGTATTAAATATCAGCTATTTAATTTCACTTCCCTTCAAGCATAAATTACGTTAAGTCTATGCGAGGGCGGGTCTATAATGTCCCACTTCGGCTTTACTTCTGCTTTACGATGCGACGTCACGGTCTAAAATAGCCTGCGTGCGGTATGCCATTGTGTATAACAATTGTGTATTGCTGCCTAAACTCGCGAAGTAAAATGCCACATGCTGATTTTGGATGCAATTTCCAGTCAAATGGAAACAAGGGGAGTGATGTGAGTCTCCACAGATTTCCTATTGACAAGAAGAGGAGAAAGGTTTGGGGAAATGCCTGTTGACTGACAAAACTTCCCAAAGACCCAAAGCTGTGATCTCGCCAGTTTTCTCCTACCGCGTTCGAGGCTTTTAGTCGATGACAACTTATGAAAGAGCTCACCGGAGTGGCTGGATATATGAGGAGACTATAATCAAATGCTGTTCCAACTATTTTCCCTCACAAGAAGCCTCAACGCGCTCGGATAGCGGGTGAAATGCGTGCAATGAAGCGCCAAAGACAAGAAACTGCTGGCCGCTCTCCTAAGCAGGCAAGCCGATCCTGTCGCTACAGCGCTAGGCGAACCTTCGGGCGTACCACTAGTCACAGAGGAAACTAATAATTCACCTCTACTGTCGGTTCATCAGGCAGTAAGTGTGTTCAGTATTCACCTAATATGAGTGATGCTGCCACTCAAACTGATCTTGACACGTCCGATGCAGTGAGTAAAAGTTCAAAGTTTGCTTTATTGTCAATTCTACCACATGTGCAAGGACAGACAGAGGATTGAAATTGCGTGACTCTCTAACCTCAGTGGTAGTAAAAATGAAATAAAAGAAATAAATATTTATAAAAATAGACAACTGTACAATCTGACTGTACATCACCAGTTTTGCCCAACTCTTGTCTTATCAGGTATTTCCTGCTCTGCATTTTGCCTTTGCTGCTTGTTTTGTGAACGAGCGACAATGCTGTCCTGCTCTTCACTTTTCCGCTCTGGTTCAAATTGGAAGGGCAGAAACGATGACATGTTGGGGTACCTAACGAGTGACACGCTGGAAGTTCAGCAGCGGGCCATGTGACGTCACCGCACTGTGACGTCAAAAAGAATGGCAACCTATCAGTTAAAATCATTTTACAAATGTTATTGAAATGAAAACATTAAAAGGGGTTTTAATAACAAATTATTATAACACATACTAACATTTACCTTTTAAGAATTACTTGTCTTTAAGATCGAGGAGCCCTTTAAAGAAATGGCTTGAGTGTCAAGGGCGGAAAAAGAGCCGAGCCAACCTCATCCAGAGTTAACTTTTTTATCGACACCTTGTTCTTGTGTGCATTGCCTTACGCCACTGACAAAGACATTCTCCTGTTTCAACAATCTATCCTTTACCACCATATGTCCTGTCTTTCTTATATATTATACCCTCTGGTTGTCTTACGTCTCTGACTGTTCTCGGGGGTAATTTATATTGCTATTTTTGTGTAGCAATCGCAAATGCTACTCAGTGACAGCCAACAAACACTTTAAATTTGTTCATTAACAAATCTTAATTCTATAATTTATTTACACTTCCCCCTTACTAAAGTTGTTTTTTTTACAACAGAAAAGGTAATAGTGGCAGTCAGATTCCATTTTAATTTTTTCAAGTCACTCATTGTCTGACAAACAGCACGGCAAAAAGCCACGCTAAAAAATAACAAAAATATCAAAATGGCTTATCTCTTGGTCCTCTGAAGGACCATGGCTCCCAACAAAATGTTTACTGCATATGAAATGTGGATGGCTTCACCTTGCTAGAGTTAAACTGGTCTTTTGGATGTCTGCGCAAGTTGATCCATTCTTCACAGTTTTTCGTCCGCGTTTCAGGTTTCCGTAAACATATGAAGAAAACATCCTTCATAAGTCGTAATTTCTAAAGTCGTTTCTACAAGTTCCATAGCAGCAGTGTTTGATCGGCGTGTTCTTTTTGAAAGATTACCAGAGAAAACAAGCAGAAATAACATTGCTTGTACGTGAGGGCATGTCCCACTTAAGCGTTACGATGGCAACGTCACAGTCTAAAAATACCATTCATGCGGTATGCTATTGCAGACAGACTTAATACACAAGTTTCCGCGGAACATCTGTTTTACTTCCACATGTCTGCTCGCAACTTCAGTTTTAGAAATTCTCCGTCCAAAACAACAGTGGAGCTGGAGTAACATTACTCATCAAAATCCCTTAAAAAAGACAATTTGGAAATATAGCATCCATCATCATCACTAAAGGGGAGGAAAACATGTTCATGAAGGCAGATACAGAACTAAGCTCGTGCCACCACAAAGAACGGGTGTTTTTGTAGCCATGTATGTTCTTCCTATCCCTGCATTTTCAAGTGTCTGGTGCTCCAAAAATACTAAAGCTAAAATCTTGCGCATGAAATGACTTGTTGCCTTTGCTATTGTTATTATGATGATGATTGTAATTAAATTGTTTAATATTATTTACTACTACTACTGCTGCTAGCATGTTGGATGGCACCGCATAAAAGCAAGTGTTACAAGTTTTTTGTTTGTTTGTTTAAAGGTGGAAAACGCTGTTAGGCAAGGGAAGACAAGTTGATGTGCCTCACAACAACACTTATTGTACGTTGATGGACATATATCGAGACTACGTGCGTTCTACTATTTTTGTTGATGTGTACATACCTTGTAGTATTTCCTTGCAACAACAAAATCCGTGTCAGTCCTTCCGCATTCGGCAAACGTAATATTATTTGTAATTTCACCTCATTTTGATCACTCAAGTTGCCGGCATATCAATCTACACCTTACGTCAGCATAGGCTGACAGGTTGTTATAATTTTGTCCACGAATGATCAACGAAGTGATAGGAACAATCATACAATCTTTTAGGTATATCCTTAGTTTTAAATCACATCCTTAACGTCTTGTCTGCTGCAGGTTTCGATTTAAGGCGTATAACGAGATAGATCCACACTTGCACTTTAAAGCTTGTTAGAATTATGTCCACGAACGATCAAAGAAGTGATAAGAACAAACACAGAAAAGTCTCGGAGTCTCATCTACGTCGTGCTGAATCCATTTTGGGAGATTCCGTGGGTTCCTCTGGTTTGATTTTGCAGTTTTAACTTTGTCAACACCAATGTTGTTAATAACGACGTTAGAATATAACAGCGTTACTAACGGTGTTATTTTCTTCAGTAGTGAGTAATCTAATTAATTACTTTTCTCATCTTGGCAACGCCGTTACCGTTACTGAGGCGGGAAAGGCGTGCGTTACTATGCTTTACGATGTTGGTTGACTGACGCGAGAAAAGTCTGGAAAAAGACGGACTCACAGAGACGAGAGAGAGCAGGAGTGAGAAGGAGGCAAGGGAGTGTGACGCCATTGCAAACGCGATGCTACTATGCTAGGTGGCTCCAATAACACCCGACTGTAGCCGATAGCCTACAAACAACACCCACATGATGTTCCGGAAGATATCACATATATACAGAACTAGATGCAAATGACAGACACGGCAGCGTTAGCAACATATATAATAAAGAACTAGATGTGTTAGTAAACAGCCGCCATCTTAAAGCAGTAGACTTCTCATGAAGGCTCTGTTGTAAAGAACCTTCTTAGTGAACCAAAGTCACTTTTTATCTAAAATGCTCCTAAATCGGCAAAATTTAACTTAAATCTATCTTTAAATGATGGAACAGTTTTAAAACTTACACATGTCGAAAACAGACGGAGGGGAACTAATGCAATAACGGGAGCAATTTTAACAACTTTAATGGTTGATTCACAACATTAAATGACTTCCACAAATAGCAAAGGTTATTATCTAGTTATCCCTGTGTCTAGTTAAGTTTAGGGTAAAGAATTGGGCTGACTTGTTTTTTTTTTTTTTTTTTTTTTTTTTTTAAATTTATTTATTTATTTATTTATTTATTTTTTTTATCACCAGTTACTTTGTCAAGTAACTAATTACGCTTACATTCAGGTAACTGAGTTACTAACGCAATTACTTTTTAGAAGTAATTTGTAACTGTAATTAATAACTTTTTTTAAGTAAGATTAAAAACACTGGTCAACACACTGCTTACTTCAAACCGCAATTAATGTTGTTCTTTCTTAATCGGAAGTTCGGAGCAGACATTTTCCAAGACGGCGCCGCTCATGTTTTGCTCAGGAAACTTGTCTATAAATTCAAGAACTGGTTTGCCTGATTTGATTCTCCTTTGTCAATACTTTGATGGGTTTGACTGAATGATGGGCCATCATTCCGTGTGGGAGGAGGGAGAGATGAAGAGTAGTAGGGCGGAGCAGGAAAGGAGACATCTGATGGGCGTAACTGGAACAGCAGCCTTTAAAAAATGTCCGGGTGCTTTTTGAATGGGGTAAAGCTGAAATCATGTTCAAATGACTTTGGTTTTCTTGGAGTTATTTAAAAATTTCAAAAATAGAGTGAGGTAAAAACAAATGCTGTTTTAAGCAAAGACATGAAAGAATGACACTGTAAATTGAACAGGCACAGAGATTTATGGTTTTAAAAGTGTTAAGTCAAATTGAAAAATAATAATTTTTTGTACTTAGTGGGCGTTCAGGCCATGCTCAGATCTGCCTCGTCTATTTTGTGCTTTTCGGACACCAAAACATTCCTGCACACTAGTGACGGGATAAACAGTTCACTTGAAGTAAACAAATCCACTCCTGTTCGTTCAGTAAAAAGACTCGTTCAAACAAATCGTTCAACGAATCGTTCAGCTCCCACGCCCACCCACGCTAACCATTCGGTTAGTGAAGTAGAAGCGATGTTGCTGAACGAATCATCAAAGACCACTTAGCAACTTAACTGAACAGGAGGTGACATTGCTTAGTCCCTCCCCCTCTTGCACTCAGGCTCCTCATTGGAGGAGGAGTTAAAACCAAAGTGTAAATAGCTGGTTGTCAAATGTGATGCTCTGAAACGAAAACAATGAAAAAATATTAAATTTTGATACAAAACAGTCCCACTATCATTAGTCTGTAGAGAAAATGGAGACGTACATTACGTACCATAGCGATATCCATTGTGCCCATGTGCGTTTAATTTTTGGGCACTTAAGTAGCACAGGATGGACGGATGGACATTAATTTGTCAAAACAACCAACACCCGACACGCTCAGACACGGGGAAAAAAAAACACTCTCAAAAAATTGACTTGAAAATACTGTTTCGTTGAAAATCAGTTTTATGGCTATCGTACCAAATAGTCATTTTTCCTGTGCACAGAAGAGGTAAATATCGCTGCTGTGAAGCTGTGAACAGCTCTCACTCCCCCGCGCTGCCGTGGTGTGTGAAGCTCAGCTTTTGCCCGCCTTGTAGCTACTGGCGTTTTAAACTACTGTATAGTTGATAGTATATCTTCATATGTAGTCTCAAGTCTATTGAGAAAAGTAGTACACTAAAACCATGCTCACTATATGTTTTCGTGTGTTTTTGTGTGTTTGAGTACCATATGATAGGGTCCACATTAAAGAATATGTGACAAAGCCCTTTCCTACAGTTTTTGACTCGTTCACTGCTTGACTGGGTAGTCAAGTTACCAATGCAAAACGAATCATTTCAGCAATCTCAGTCAGGACCGAGTAAGTGAACGAGAGGGGACATAACTCAGTCTTGCCCCCTGCATGCATGCTGGCTGCTTATTGGCCACACGTGGAAGTGAGTGACAGATGCTCTGATTCTGTTTCCCCTCCAGAGCCTTGAAACTAATAACATCGACTTCATAATGATATTGACGGAACACATTCCCGACACTGAGCAACGCCTTCAAGTAGGGGGCTGTCCCACACTTCACTCCAGTCGGTCGAAGTCAGTCGCAGTTATTCTTAAATGCATGCAGCGATCCAACGCCGGATTTAGGTTGAAAAAGTACAAAAGCTCTACCACATACAAACAGGAGACAATACAAGGATGGTCTCAGGAGTGATTTGTTCGAGGATTCAAGGTAATTATTACATTTTTTGTACCATGCATGCATCTTTAAATGTTGTGAAAACAATCAGTTGGAGAAATTAACCGCTACGGCAGTGGTGTCATAATTCGCAATATTTACGTAAAATAAATGCTAACTGACCGTTTTTTTTTTTTTTGCTTTTTACCAAGAATCGAGACTGTTTTACGTCCATATCTATAAAGAATTTAGAATCAAGAATTAGGGATTTACGCATTTATTCACATGAATTTTTAACGTAAGAAGCTCTTTGTGTTGATAAGGCGGCGCCACAGTGGCTGAAAGACTAGCAGCAATTTCGACATATTTTTGTAAAATAAATGCTAATTGCCCGGTTCTTTGCTCTTTTGGCAGAGAATCGAGACTATTTTACGTCCATATCTATAATGAATTCAGGGATTTTCACATTTATTCACACAAATTTTCAACGTAAAAAGCTCTTTGTGGTGATAAGGCGGCGCCACAGTGGCTTAAAGACTAGCAGCACATTTGACATATTTACATAAAATAAATGCTAACTGCCCGGTTCTTTGCTTTTTTTAACAAAGAATCGAGACTGTTTTATGTCCACATCTATAAAGAATTCAAGGATTTACGCATTTATTCACACAAATTTTCAACGTAAAAAGCTCTTTTTGGTGATAAGGGGGCGCCACAGTGGCTTAACGACTAGCAGCAAATTCGACATATTTACGTAAAATAAATGCTAATTGCCCGGTTCTTTGCTCTTTTGACAAAGAATCGAGACTGTTTTACATCCATATCTGTAAAAAATTCAGGGATTTACGCATTTATTCACATGAATTTACAACGTAAGAAGCTTTTTGTGGTGATAAGGCGGTGCCACATTGGCTTAAAGACTAGCAGCACATTCGACATATAAAAAAAATGCTAACTGCCCAGTTCTTTGCTCTTTTAACAAAGAATCGAGACTGTTTTAAGTCCATATCTATAAAGAATTCAGGGATTTAAGCATTTACTCACAAGAATTTTTAACATAAAAAGCTCTTTGTGTTTGTGTGAGATAGGCCCCCCTATTAATCGTCCCCGCGCCCCGTCAACATATTATGAAGTCTATGCTAATAAATAACTGACAAACTGTACGGAATCGAAGATTAGGCCTAGTGTCAAAAATTTGGAACTTCACTTTAAAATAAAGACTTAGCCGTTAAAATGTTGTCTATGAAAGCTTTGAACCAATCAGACAAATCAACAAAAGTGAATGAAATGAACAAGAATCCTACAAAGTACTTCATAATGGGTCAAAACTATTTTTCAAACAGATCATGTGACTAGCACCTTAGAGTCTTTTGCTTAGCTTAGCCAAAACCAAGGGGCTAGGTTTGCAAAGGGACGGTAGGGACAAAATGCTACCAATTTTTTAGGATATTCAAATTGTCCCCACCAACTTTTAAGCAACCTTATTTGCATTACATGAGTTAAGTTATATGGGTAATCTAGATTGTCTTTCCGTATATTGTAAGGATAGAATAGACCCTACGATTATTAAGTGAATTATTTTAATTATGTTCAGACTTATTATTTATCCCTTTTCAATTGCTGAATATTCGGCCCCCCCCCCCTCGAACCCACGTTTGATTGGCTGATGACTTACCCACGCACACTCACACAGCCCCGACAGATTAATGTCGACAACATGCCGCTTCCTCTGCCCCTTTCAGAGAGAAGGGATATTAAAAGCTTTTTTTGGCCAGCAGAAGCCTCTGTAAGAAATGTGAAAAGACATCAATGTTGTGGAGGTGGGGGAAACACCACTAATTTTGCTACTGAAAGTCTGACCTGCATCAGCATTAGCATAACAAAGGGTCCACACCTTCAGGTTCATGGGAGTCCAGATGTCCAATGACCTCTCATGGACAACAAAAATAACAGCTATCATAAAGAAGGCTCAGCAGCGTCTCCACTTCCTGCAAGTCCTCAGGAAGAACATCCATTGAGAGCCCGCTAATATACTGTATTTCCACCTGGTATGGGAGCTGCACTGCCGCAGACACGGAGAGGCTTCAGAGGACAGTCAAGGCAGCACAGAGGATCATTGGCTTTCCTCTCCCCTCCCCCATGGACATCCACTCCTACCGGTGCCTCAGCAGAGCTCTAAACATCCTCAAGGACATCTCACATTCTGATTTACAACTGTTTGAACTGCTCTCCTCTGGGAGGCGCTATACGTAGGTGTTTAAAAGCATGAACAAACAGTTTCTTTGCCAAAGCCATCTCCACCCTGAACTGCCAAATGTAACACCACATCACCCAATGTCCAATATTCATTTACATGCAAAATTCCATGTGCAATATTCAATGTAGTGCTGCAACGATTAATCGATTAACTCGAGTATTCGATTAGAAAAAAAACATTCGAGTTAAATTTTGTTGCTTCGAGTATTCGTTTAATTAAAGTGGCATTGTAGTGGTTTATTTTGAAAGTGTTTGCATTTAGTTTTATTGATTAGGGTGGACACACTGCCCTCTGGTCTGCCTCTTTTCACATGACTGAATCGAGCTGCTCCCTGTTAAGACCAACGTAAGCTAAGTTTTTGTTCGAGCTAATGTTTTTTAATGCATTCATAATTTAATTTATAGGTAAATTTAACAGTTTTTTGTGGTAATATATGTTTGACGCATTTGTTAAGAGCATTGTAAAAAAAAAAAAAACTTTGGCATTTTACAGCATTTAAGCTAGCGGACTTTTTCTATGTAAGTTAGCCAAAAAATATTCAAATTCAATTTTGTTGCTTCGAGTATTCGTTTAATTAAAGTGGTGTTTTAGTGGTTTATATTGAAAGTGTTTGCATTTAGTTTTACTGATTAGGGATGATACACTGCCCTATGGTCTGCCTCTTTCCACATGGCTGAATCCAACTGCTCCCTGTTCAGACCAACGTAAGCTATGTTTTTGTTCGAGCTAATGTTTTTTAATGCATTCGTAATTTAGTTTATAGGTATATTCCGCCGTTTTTATGGGAATATGTGTCTGAACCATTTGTTAAGAGCATTGTAAAAAAAACTTTGGCATTTTATAGCATTTAAGCAAGCAATGTTTTTTTAATGTAAGTTAGCCAATTCTTTTTTTGTACATAGATACTCATTTTTTTTTTTAATTATGCCGTTTTAGGCTCAGCTAAGGTATTTAAATTTTTCATCTTCCTTATCTGATTACTCGATTATTCGAACTAACTAGTCCATCGATTAATCGACTACTAAAATATTCGATAGCTGCAGCCCTAATTCAATGCCGTCACTGTCAAACAGCTGCTACTTCACTTTTGTTCACACATATTCTATGTGCGATACTTACTTACGTGCAATATTTAATGCCTTCACTGTCAACTGCTGCTACTTCATTACATTACATTATTTGCACTACCTGAACATAGTTTTGACTATTTCATACACATTTTATATTTAATTAGATTTTATACTTTTATACTTGCAAGTCACTTTTGAGATTTTAACTTATCCTGCACTGTAAAGGGAGATGCTCCACAGTTTGATTGTACAACTGTATAATGACAATAAAGCACTATTCTATTCTATTCTATTCTATTCTATTCTATTCTATTCTATTCTATTCTATTCTATTCTATTCTATTCTATTCTATTCAGACCTGCATCACTGTTAGCATAACATTAAACTGTGAACTTGCTAACCTGCAAAACGAATGTGGTCAGGCCAGCCTCCACAAGGAACAATGAAGTCAAGCTAGCCGTCCATCATTTGGATCATGATTTATTTGCATTATGTGCATTAAGGTAATGCAACGTGTTTCCTTTATTTAAAACAAAAAACAACAACAACAAAATACAAGAAGCTATCCATGAACGGGGCGCACTTCAGGGGGACTATGACATGAACATGAACTGGCATGAAAAAAAAAGACTGAAATGAAATCATATCAGAATTTCATGAGAGTACATTGGTTCGAGTCTTGGGGTAGTCTAGTAGTATGCCGCAGATGTATATCGGTCTTGGCTATCTCAGACTTTTATATTACAATACTTTAGTTGGTAGGGTGCTCCAGTGTCCCCCAAAAGTGGACCCATTTTCGGATAGGTCCCCTCTTTTTAATAAAGAGACTTGCACTCTAAAATGTTTCTTTAGTAGTTTTTTAAAACATAAGTTTGGATCGAACATTGTATCACCTGAACCAATACACATTAAAGTTGAATGAGTTTAATAAGACTTTGGTGGGGGCCGTGGACCTGGGTTGGCGCCCGCGCGGTCTCTCCGCCCGTCTGCGTGGCTGTCGCGCGCCCGGTGGGGCTTGCGTGCTGCTGGATGTGGTAGGGCATGCTCGGGTTGGGGGTTCCGGTGCCGGGATTGGCGATGCGGCGGCGTAGGGTTGGTCGCCAACGGGCTTACACTCATAAGAGATTCACACGATTACTGGGTTCTAGATCACAGAACTGATTTGTGTACACTCTACCCCTTTCAATCACTTAGCTTATAGTCTTATAGACACCCCCACCCCCATTCTCCTCTTTCACTGGCCAATTGGCCCCCACATGGTGTAAACCGGAAATACATCTCGCTGACGATAGCACCAGCATATTAGTAACTACTTTAGATGTTCAATGTATTTCTTGTTGTTGTTTGTGTATGTGTTTCTTCTCTTTCTTCTCTTGTATTTCTTTTCTTCTGTCCCCCCATAATCCCTTCCTGTTCGCTGCTTTGTCATAATAAAAAGGTATTTTGAATGATCACAATGGGAGTATGTCAGACTCTCCATGTGAAACATTAAAACTGTTCAGAATCCGGGCACTTAGACTTCCATTCTCTGTGTCAAACAGCTGAACAGGACAGGTTTTTTAAAAAAAAAAAAAAAAAAAAAAAAAGACTTTAGAATTTCTTTAAACCTACACTTTCAAAAGCTTCAACAGCAACTGAGCTTGAACCGAGGATTGAACACGAACAGTGTCAAGCTAAAGATATACTGCATATATATATATATATATATATATATATATATATATATATATATATATATATATATATATATATATATATATATATATATATATATATATAGGTATAGGTATATACTGTATATCGTAAGTTCATTTTGTTGCTGACACTGCATTTTGGGGTCATCAACATGTTCTGCCCCCCCGCCCCCACAAACACACACACAAATGTCTAACTCTACCTGTGCTTCACAATCTTTTTTGAAGATAAACTTGCCTCCCAACGGTCCAAGCTAAATTGTTTATTGATCCCACTCTATGTTTAGATCCGTACTTCTCAAATAGTGGAGCGGGCCCCACCATGGGGTTGCAGAGCGATGCAGGGGGTGGCGCATGTGACCTCGGGGTACATAATTTTTTGCCGTACTAGAATAAGGTGTAATTGCGCATCCACTCTGGGTGGCAGTGGTGCACTCATTTTCAGAGTGTGCACAGTATTTTTGAACCAAACAAGAGGACACAGCAAGGAGCGCTGGAGATTTGAAGACTTAAGACGAGGACATACGCCAAGGGAGAAAGTTTAGTCTCAATATTGGTAGGGACGATTTAACAGCATAACCTGCATGTACACATTTTGCTCAGGATGGGACATTAATACGACCAAAGAGAATGGATGAACAGGTCAGGTCGGGTCAGGGCTACATTTATCACGAATATGAATCTAATAAATTGATATGTTAAATCAGGGGTGCTCATTACGTCGATCACAATCGACCAGTCGATCACAACGAGCTGTAGGTAGCCTGCGGCATCCCCCCAATTAAAAAAAAAAAAAAAAAATTATGTACATAGTTAATTATGTTTATGTTTTGTTGTTTGTTGTGTTGTGCAAGTAACAGATGAGGTTATGCAGCACCCGTCTCTCTCTAAGCAGCTTCTTGCTCACGTTTTTTTTTTTTTTTTTTTTTTTCTATTCTTTCCAGCAGAGTTTACTACATTTTCTCCCAGCATTAACGTTAACAGTAGAAAACACAAACAATGCCACTTCTTTCTAGACTGAATTTTTTTTTTTTTTAATATCACGAACAATCGTCCTGCTTTTTATGTGTGACATCAGTAAACCAGCAGGCACTGTTAGCATTATATAAGGTGGCGTAAGTTGCTCAGTACAAAACAGCAAAAATAAAAAATGTCCCTCTGTCCAATGAGACTTTTGTTTTGTTTTGTTTTTTGTTCTATTAATTTTGGGGGGGTTTTCGATCAAATAGTTTGGTATGTTTTTCTCATGAGTTAATGTTGCTAATTAATGTGAATGTATTTATTGATTTTATTAAATTGTATTTTTCAGCATTAAATGGTCATAAAATGTACCTTAAGTGTACTTTTACTGATGTGACCCTTTTTTTTTTTTTTTAATTTAGGCAAAGTGAGGCACTTTAAGTGTTTTCTGTTACAAACAAAACAATGTTAATAAACCTATACTTTATTGTAAGTTGATCTACATATTCTTTCTTTATGATTAAGAAATGATACAAAGTTATGCAGAGGTGTACATATGATAATAATAATTTTATGACAAATGATACTATTTACAGATGCGGCAAAGAGATGGGGGGGGGGGCACAAAACATTTACATCTCCCTGGGGGGCGTAACAGAAAATAATTGAAACGCAATGGTTAAATTATACGTGGCTGCATAATGAACAAAATACGACAAAAGTTCCACATTGTTTGGAAAACAAACTGTGGTTTAAAATGTGTTAATTTTTAATGTGTTTAAGTCCCATTCTGAAGATACATGTATCGGAGGCGTAATTTAATTTGGCATTTAAATGGCCAAAATCGGGCACATTGTGGCAGGGTGATGAGCATGAACCCATCTGGCTGCACGGCATGACCCATCATTGTAGTTTTTGATCATATTTGGATGGAAACACATCTCCAGACTTCCATGCACTTTGCAGCACTCTCGTGGACACCAAAGGCACACTATTTTTGGCCACAGCCGCACAGAGGATTGTTATGAAATCCCTGCTCTCTAGCAAAATGTAATTTTGCCTTTTTAGCTAAAAAATATGGCACTTTGAGGGGGATTGAACCCCCTGGGGCGTTCGGCCCGGCCCAATGGTGGCATTTATTGTCATTTATTGAGCTGAAAGGCACAGATAAACTGTATAACCAGCCATTGAAGTATTCTTGTAGAATGGTAGAAGAATGGATTTTGTTTTGAAATGTGTTCTTTGGGAGACCGTTGTTTTGGTGTCTTCATTTTGTCTAATTTTTCATACTTAATTTTTTTTTTTTTTTTAATTATTTCAAAATATAAAACCAATAACAAATGATAAATGTCCACTTAGATATATAAATGTAAAATGTATAAAATAAAGATGTTCCATTATTACTTTAATGTATGATAAATTTACATTTCAAATGTGAACAAAGTTGGCATGCTCATGCTACATGCATAACATGGGACCCAGATAGCATTTTTACAAGGTGGGTCATTATCAATATAAAGTGCCTTTTGGTGTCCTCATCAGAAACACCCAGTTATCATGAAAATGTATACAAATAATTAAAATCTTATGTCTTATTATGGGAGAACAAAGATTTTCACACATATCTGGACAACAATATGTCTCTTAAAATCTGTTTCCTTTATTTTATGTGTACGTTTTCCATTTGATATACTCCATTTTGGCATGTCCCACACACTGCACTGCTAACTTCAGTGTGTGTAATAAATGGTTAAATGATAAAAAATGAAACATTTTTACATATTAACTTATTGCCACAGCAAGTTATTTGATAGAATTGGTCATTTTGACCATGCATATCCTTACTTTCATGAAAATATTTAACATTTTCCCCCAAAAATACAATGTCCCTGAAAAAATTGTCCTCCCTATCATTTAGGGAAAACTGCCTCTTTAGAAAACCTGCTGATTTTTTCAGTGATGTCACAAGACCAATTTTGTCTTCCTTTATCGGTGACTAAAACAGAGGCTAGTTGCTGAGTATGTATTTACACTTATGTTTCGCAATTTTTGTCATATTAGGTGTGTAGTCAGATGTTGTCAAGCTTAACCTGTCCACTCTGTCATTATAAAATATCAATTATTATAAAAACATTTGATATATTTGAAAGCTGTATGTAAATACGTCCACAGTCTGCTTGCTAATTTAACCATTTTGCGCACTGAAGGTCCACCATGTGGTTAATAAATACCAATATTAGACAAAAATCTCCACCCTGTCATTGTCCTCCCTGTCAGCAAAGCTTCCATGACAGGGTGGACAGGGTTCTTAAAAGTTTAAGCCACATACTGATAATGTCAACGTGCTAATATGATAAGAGTTATTACGTACGTTTTATAATGGGTCATGCTAGACATGGTAAAAATGGATCAGAGCAGCACTACAGAAAGCCTAGTTTGATTGGGCAAGGCAGAATTACTCCCCATTAAATTGGTTAAGTTACACTTTTTGTGTTGAAATTTTCAAGGTACGAGATCAAAAGGAGCTAAGACAGTAAGGAGATAATCAGGAAAGTCGTGGTGCTGACACTGAAAGAAGAAGAGAATATCTGGAAAAAGAAAGGGCTTCCAAATGACCCTCCGAAAGACATGATCCCTTGTCAGTCTGGGCCCACCTCGATCCAGTTTTGAAGGTAGTGAGAGTACGACACCTACACGTCACAATAATTTTATCAGTTATGGGCCTGCTATGCGGTATCGACAAAGGACATATAACTTCCCTCTCAGCAAAGCCCTACTAGTATGGATTCAACGAAATGACATGGAATTACTTTGCGGCAAGTCATGGCAAAGGGGCACCAGATGCTGTGGGTGGGGTCCTCAAGAGCTCAGCAGATACAGATATCCCTGATGCTCAGACCTAGTATGACAAGCTGAAAAGCCTTGACACATCTGTCGAGTTGCTCTTCATCTCAGAAAAGGATATTGTATCCAAAAGTGAAGTACCTGCAATAGCTGCCATAAAGGACACCATGAGAATCCACCAAGCATTTAAGAGGTCACTCCTGCTGATTCATCTAACGAGTCCCCATCATGTGGAAAGACATCAGAAAATACTTGGAGACCAAATATGATTGCGGTAAAACACATTGGAAACTGGTGTGTCGTTAATAATGACAATGAAGCATATTCAGATGTCATCAGAGAGGTCTAAGGGCACAGTGTGAAAGTTCAGTGCATGCACCGCCATGGCATAAACAAGTTCTATTGGCCAAGTACCTGGGATGACATTTGTTGGTACCATGACTGGCAGGTACTTTGCCGAATACCAGAACCACAGGGTGTGAACAAGCGCTCTGTACAGATTGAACCATCTTGAGCCATGCCTCTGCAGAAATAAAATTTGTTCATAGATGTGCCTCATTGGTGTTCAGTTATGTTCATTTGTTTCTCTTCAGGTCAATCATTATTCAGCAATTTACCATCTCATTGTACAGTTCAATGTTTGGCTGATTCAGCAGAATCATCCATGGAGTTAAGTTGTAGAATGCCACAATTATGGCTCATTTTGGTGTTTTGGTAGGTTCTGGTAGTTCCATCTGAAGGGGATAGGACCTCTGGTATATATATTTACATTTAAATTATTTGATTCATTCAACGATCTTTCACAATTTGTCCACTCTGTCATGCTAGGTCAACCCTGTCAGTTTACTGTCCACTCTGTTATTTTTTATATTCTAGGAAAATAATGCATTTTTTTCCCCACAAGTTAGCAAACTTTTTGTGCGATTTCTGCATGAACAAGTAAGGGCCTTATAGTATCAGCTGAAAATTTGACCACATATCTTTGTTGACAGATTTTATTAAGAAAAGAATGTAGAATTTTTGCTGATTTTCAGGAAAATCAAATAATTTCCCCTAATTTAATTATTATCCAAATACTTTTCCAATTAAACAAAACGTAGGCTGTAGATAAGGACAAAAAACCTTCCTGAAAATATACATTTTATAATCACTATGCAATTAGAATATATTTATTCTGCTTTGAATTTGTCCATGACAGAGTTGACATAATTTGCTGTTTACGTGTACTTTGTCTGCTTGTAGTTATTATTAAAAAAGTGTGGGAGCTTGACCGACGTGCATTTCTAACAGTACAACAGGTAATTGATACTATAAATGTGAAGTTGAATGGAAAATCTCAGCTTTTTTTTGGGCAAGTTGGAAGTTCTCAAAGGCACCGTATATTGATAATGACCCAGGTGTGGCACCCCAGTGACCAGCTCCACAGGCTCTAAGCGCTATGGACATTGACTTCACCTGGGACACCTCAAAAGGTACAGAAATCCTCAGCACCATGGGAAGTGACCATGGGAAGAGGTGACATAAATAAAACCTACAATATATATATATTTTTAAATGTAGTGTGTGTGTATGTGTGAAAATTATTCCCTAATTGTCATATCATGGCAGATTGTCCAATGTTTTTTGAGAATGGCATGAGCTAATCAATCGACTTAGTTCTGCCCGCTATGTATCAATCCTCGACCTAACAAGAGGACATTGGCAAATTCCTCTCAGTAACCAGTCCAAGGAGAAGACTGGGTTCAGCACCCCAGATGACCTCTACCACTACATGGTCCTCCCCATCAGAGAATATGGTGCCCCAGCCACCTTCCAACGGATGATGGACCAGATCCTACTGCCCCTTCAAGTCAATGCCACGGCCCATCTGGACAACACAGTCCCAATTCACAGTCCTACCTGTAATGCCCACCTTTAACACTTGCGTGCTGATCTGAGGGCTTGTCGGAAGGCCAGACTCACAGCCAGTCCAGCTAAGTACAAGATGGGTATGGGATGTGTGAAGTCCCAGGAGCGGAAGGTGGAGGCCATCCAAAGCTGGCCCAACCCCACAATGAAAAAACAGGTCAAATCCTTCTTGGGACTGGTGGGTTACTACCAAACGTTCATCTTGCACTTCTCCACCCTGGCAGCCCCTCTCCATGAACTGACTTGGAACCACCTACCCGAGCGGGTACACTGGTCTCCTTCCACTGAAGCGGCGTTCCAGGCCATCCGTCAGGCTCTCTGTTGTGAACCCATTCTCATTATAATTAGGGTTGTTCCGATCATGTTTTTTTGCTCCCGATCCGATCGTTTTAGTTTGAGTATCTGCCGATCCCGATATTTCCCGTTACGATTACTTTTTTTGCTCCCGATTCAATTCCAATCATCCCGATAATTTTTCCCGATCATATACATTTTGGCAATGCATTAAGAAAAAAATGAATAAAACTCGGACGAATATATACATTTAAAATACAGTACATAAGTACTGTATTTGTTTATTATGACAATAAATCCTCAAGATGGCATTTACATTATTAACATTCTTTCTGTGAGAGGGACCCACGGATAGAAAGACTTGTGACTTTGTATATTGTGAATAAATACTGCCATCTAGTGTATTTGTTGAGCTTTCAGTAAATTATACTGTGGCCATCCCAAATGCATGATGGGAAGTGGACCCATGACTGTGCGTCGTGCTACCAATAGATATATCTTTTCTGCTTTGGGAAATAACTTAGGGTGATAAGACAATGATCATTAGCCATCTTACTTCCCAACATTGCTTCCCATGATATATCTAATCATAGGGAGAGGGATTGCAAGGCTTTGGCCAATTAAAGGAAGGCTCTTAAGGCTGCTGAATTTCACACTACTCATTCTGCGCAGCCGTTTATCTCTCTATAGTGGTAAAACAGCGTCATTACAGATTGAGCGCTACACTGAGTGGGCTATATTTGTTAACCCTACCTTAAACCTAAACTAAAGACTCTGGATGAGTGTAACATATTATGTCGGTAACGTTAAATACAATTAGAAAACGATTTAAATAAAAAATATAAAAAACATAAATATTAAAAACAGGCATGGCCGATATTTTTTTGCCGATTCCGATACTTTAAAAATGACATGATCGGACCCAATCGATCGGCGTCCCGATCGATCGGGACATCTCTAGTTATAATTTTTTGTTTGGTATTTAAAAGTGTTAGTGAGTATAACTGAAAATTGAGCCAAATTAGCTGCTATCTCGGTGCTTGGATGGATAAAAAGAGCAAGGGTGGTGCTGAAAAAATAAGAATTAAAATGAGAAACGCACTCGTGAAAGAATCGGCAAAATGCGCAAAAATAGCTAATTTTTTTCATGCAACGACCTCGCTGCCTCAAACTACAGAGGATTACAACGAAAGTGGTAAGGCCAGATGGCGAAAAAAATGCAACTTATACCGTGTGATACGACAATATGTAATTGTGGAAACTTTGGCTTCTTGTAGCACCTCACAAGGGATATGTAGCAGCAAGCATTAGCCGTAATGAACACACCACAGGTCCAGAGCTGGAAGGTAGGATTGCCATGTTGTTCAATGAGTGAAAATTAGAATTAATATAATCAATTACGTGGCGTTTTTAAAGTGGAAATGGAAAATGGATAATAGTATCATTAGAAGTTGTTACAATGTGCAATACTTATTCTTTATTTTTCATATTGTTATGTTGCTATAATTGTTTTATCTGTAAGCACTCATTTTGTTGATATTTGATGTTGCAGAAAAGGTCTTATTTATTAATTTATTTTTCAAATGTATCATTTTATAGTTTTTTTTAAAATCCATTTTTAAATTTGATCAAAATGATGTTGTGTTGCACTTGTTAAAATAAAGCCACCTTGTTAAGCAACCATTACCTGCACTGAATTGGAATACACAGAATTACAGTCAGAGATGTCCCGATCCGGTGCTTGGATCGGATCGGACGCCGATATGGGCAAAAAAATGCGCATCGGTATCGGATCGGCCAACACGGAAAAATTCTGATCCAGACTTCCGATCCAATTTTTTTTTTTAAGTCCGGTCAGGGTTTCCCAGCGCAACGATTCACATAATCCATTCCAGTTTTTGCTTCGGTTTCTCTAAAATCCGGTCCGCATTTTACGGCACACCTTCAACACACTACATTTACATTACCGTCTCCCAATTTACCGAGAGACTTTATCAGTAAAAATGTCAGCTTTGTGGGATCATTTCACCTTAAAGGATGACAAAGACGAAGAGGCAGAGTGCAACATATGTCACAATAAAGTCAAGCGCGGTAGTAAAGCTGTAAGAAATTTTAATACAACCAACCTAATGAAGCATTTAGCGAAATACCACCACAAACAATATAAGAAGTATGTTAAGAAAACGAAGACAAAAAGAAAGGTCCTACGCAACTAACACTGGCAAAAACTTTTGCTATGCGTGACAAACTGGCACTCGACAGTCCCAAAGCCCAGGGAATAACAAGAGTCATTGCCGAAGAATTCATTCTGGATGACGAGCCATTATCTCTCGTGACCATCCAACACTTAGAACCATGGTACAACATGCCCAGCCGTCATAACATCCTTGAGTTATTCGGCCGTGGAAGATTCGAGAACGATTCACAAACATCCAAATTCCGATTATTGAAATATGTCAAGTAAAGCTGAACTAATACACTGTGCGGTCTTCGGGACGCAATGAGAAACGGACCGCATTGCGTCCCGAGAGTAAACATCATGCTTGTCACAGACATAGGTAATGCCAATGCTTAACTCACGGCTTTAGCTCAACTCATGCTGCTGGATAAAAAACACAAGAATACCTGACTGCTGCTGACAGCCGCTACAAACTACGTCAACATCGTTTTACTGTAGATAATAGATATCATATGTATATAGAACTAGATGCAAAATGACAGACTCGATGGCGTTAGCAACATTAAAGTATTGAAAACTAGTTGCGTTAGTAAACAGCCGCCATCTTAAAGCAGGAGACTTCCCTAGTAGGCTGTTGTGAACCTTCCAGGCGAACTTAAATAACTTTTTACCTAAAATACTCCTAAATCGGCAAAGTCATGACTTGAATCTATCTTCAAAACTGTTTTAAAACTTTCACACGTTGAAATTAGACAGAAGGGAATTTATGGAATAACCGGAGCAATTTTAACAACTTTAACAGTTGATTCGCAAAATTAAATGAATTGAATGTAGTTTAAAGCTGCTGATACAGAATGGGGACTTGAGTATTTTATTTACTGTTTTAAAATGTTAACTTGATACTGAAATAGTCTTTTATTTAAACCTGAGAGGCTTTTTATGCAATTTTTGTAACTAATGCACGAAACATTAAAAGCATCTAATAGCTTGGGGAATTTGTGGGATTTTCCACGGAGGTTGTTGGTGTGTTTCGCTTTTTTAAGACAGTTTACAATATTATTTGCACGTTTTACTGACTGACTATGCCATTTCTGTTTGTTATTTATAATGTTTTGTGTTTGTCACTGAATAAACAGGTCAGTTTCTTGTTACCAACTGTTGTGTGTTATTCAAACTCACCTAATTCAGCTGGCTAGTTGTTATCAAGGGTACTAAAACCTTTTTCAACATGAGTCTGACAACTAAGTACGGAGGCTAAATAACTTTAAACTTTAACACATGCTCAGATAGGCCGGTATCGGTATCGGCCAGTATCGGATCGGAAGTGCAAAAACCTGGATCGGGACATCCCTAATTACAGTACACGGCTTTAGAGAATACTGAACTTAACACATGTATGCATAATGACATTATTTTAAATGAGTCGGCTGGTCTGAGGCATGAAATTCCAGGGCCGAAAATGAGTCCCACTCCGGCCCTGGTCAGCACCATGGGAAGCGACACTCCAGTGACCACCACACCTGCAGCCAATTGGAAACACACGGTCACTCGTCACCAATCAAGGGGCTCTTCCCAGTATATAAAAGAAGGACGAAAATCACAATGAGGATGTCGTGAGATGTGAGTATGCCGGAGCTCTTGTTGGATGAGGAAGTAACCCCTGGAGTCATAGTGATGTGAGATGAAGCCTTATGAGGCTTTGAACCACTTAAGCCAGTTGGTTTGAGAAAGGGTTCATTTCTCGGAGCTTCATATGTGCATGGTACCACCTACTGGCTAAGTGTATAATCGCAGTCAATTGTCTCCCAACCACATGAGTGATTCATTGATTTTTGTGATTTGTGTGCTGGGAAGGAATTATTTAGCAAAATATTGTCTAACCATATCCTCTATGTCCAAAGATGATCACATATGTATATATATTTTTTGTTCAACATTTTTTTTTTATTGTTTTCCAGTCACGGAAGTTAAAATGGGCATACAGCTTCAGCAATGAGATCAAACTCATAACCTGTGTACAACTAAATATTAGACACCAATGAATGATTCTAAGCTAAAAATGACAGACATTTCAAATAATAAATACGATTACTTACCTTCTTTTTATGCCTGGGTTGAAACAAAAGCGGTTGCGCGACGTCTGTAAACAGGGATTTCCAGGGTAAAACGGACAAATTAAAAATAGTTCGGGGACTTAATGCACCATGAATCTGCTATGGCAGCATATAGACATATTGTTCTATCAAACGCAACAGTTCTTTTGGCCTAAAATACAGTTTGTTTTAAATAGGGGTGCAAGAGCAGAAACTGCTTTATCACTCTTGTCTGTGTTTTCCGCCATATGCTAGCACACCCGCATGAAGGCAACGGGAGGGAGGTTTCCACACACCGCACACAGTGGACCTGCGTGTACTCGTTACATGTAATCAGGGAGAGTACAGTAAACGTGTTTGTGTAACTTGAAAAAGGGTACTGATTATGCTTGTGTAATTTGGACATTGATGTAGCTACAGGATAGTGGGGATTTTAATTGTTAAAAAAAAAAAAAAAAATCCACAGAGAGGAAGTCCTGTTCTTTCTGGCTCCATCTTATCAACTACTGTACCCTTCTCTCTTCTTTCTTAAACTTTTCACTCTCCAAACCACCTCCAAACTATCCAATGTCTTACTTGGTCGCAATCCTCCTTCAAACACCCTCATTTTGAATGTAAACCCTGAGGTGTTGACAGACTGTAGCGATCTGTCAAACCGCGCAGCAAATCTAAAGCACTCACTGAAGCAATCACGTGGTACAGCTGGGCAGCGAGGCTTCGGACGTCATCATTTTCGGAACCTCCCCAAATGATGCAAGCCTCAGTAAGCGCTTCTTGGTAAAGTTCCACAGCTTGGCCGTGATCCCCGATAATGGAAATTTTGCTTTTTTATTAATTAAATAAAAATGCGACAAAAGTGCTCAACCTTATTGTAAAGTACGGCAGTAACAAACTTGTCGTAACTTGGCCCCAATGCAATTTGGAATCCTTTCATTTGAAGACTGTAGCGTGTACTCATTTAATTTTTGTTATGTGATAGACATAGGTAGTATACTACTGTTTGTTCTTATGATCATTGCCAATGTTAATGTGTAGTTTGTTCCCCTCTTTCTCTTCGGATTGAAACACAACATTGGTAAAGTGTACCACAAAAGTGAGTACACCCCTCGCATTTCTGCAGATATTTAAAGAGCATACGACACCAGAAAAAAAGTCTTAAATGGCATTATTATGTGAATTAGAATCATATTTTGAGACGATTAGACCATATACAACAATTTAGCAAAGCACAGATGACGAGAAATTAGTCTTTTAATCTGCCAGTTAGCCACGCCTACAATTATAGGGCTTTAGCGTCCCCAACAGGTGGATGACGTCAGCGGTAGACTAGGCTCATTGGTTTTACTATTCAGCCCATTGATGGGGAATTGTTCAGAACGAGGAAAACGAGACGAAGAGAGCTGCAAAATGTCATTGTTTCAGTCTCTCTACTCCCAATATTTTTACAGGATATTCTTTTTATCCAAGTATTTTCCCCAATAGCTATATAAATGGCTTGAGAAGGACCAGTCAGCCCGTCGAGGGGGAACTATTCACAATGAGGAAAACGCGACGAAGAGAGCGGCAAAATGTCATTGTTTCTGTCTCTTTATTTCAATATTTTTACAGGATATTCTTTTTACCCAAGTACTTTCCCCAATTGCTAAATAAATGGCATGGTCATGACAAATAACTTGTGCTAAATGGAATATAAAATAATAAAAATCCATTTATTCAAGACGACATGGCAAAATTACTCCATAATGGTCAAAACAGTCGACTTTACCTTTACTGTCACACCTGCCGAACGATATTTTATGACACCTAAATCGGACATATGTCATTTCCCTTCCCCGGCTTCGGAGAATGTAAACAGACCAGAAGGAGTGACAGCTAGCCGACATGCTAACCCGAACCGAGGGATGTTTCAAAGTCTTCAAAGTGGAAAATCACACATAACTAGCCTGGATTATTTGACATGACGACCCGGTTGTCGAGTTTCTTTGCGGATCGGCAAACCGCCCGGCGGAGAGCAATTTACAGTTCGTTCCCTGGAGGAGGGTGGCTGGAATTGTTGTGTAGCTAACGTGCTAATAGCTAACTGCTAATGAGCGTGAGGATAGCTTTTTACATGCCTATCAATGATCAAACGTAAGTAGTCCTTTATTTAAAGGAATTTTATAGTGTTTACTTTGTAATCACTGTATTCGTATTTGACATAATACAAAACAAGATGTTTACTCACTTCCTTGTAAGTCCAATGGTCCCACAGTAAATATCCACGGTGAATGGGAACCTTTTGAAACTCCAAAAAGGCGCATACGCCTAACCCGCATACAGAATGATTTTTCTGCAGCCGTTTGGCTGGCTTGATGCAAAAAATAAAAGTATTAATCCGCAAAATCAGCTGAATCCTTCGTCCTCATACACAACAGTACACTGTAGCGTGAAGAGGACGTCTTCTACCGTACACGTCACAGCGCCCTCCTCCTCAATGCGAGACCGAAGCCGGAAGTCACTCATTTTCCTGGCGCGGGATTCAAAAAACTAAATAAATATAGCGATCGCTTCCACACACATCCAAGCGGTCCATATCATTCAGGAGCATAAAATACCGCGTGTATTATGAAATAAACATGCTTTTTCGTGTCACAAGCACTTTAAGTATAGTCTTTTCATGGGACAACAATGACAAAATGACACTCCCAAAATGTCCAAATTGAGTACTGCTTGTCATTTTCCCTCCAAAATGTCATGTGACTCGTTACAGGAGTGCTGTCAGCATTGCTGCAGAGATTGAAGAGGTGGGGAGGTCATTCCCACCACCATGCTTGACTGTAGGCATGACACACTTATCTTTGTACTCCTCACCTGGTCGCCGCCACACATGCTTGAGACCATCGGAACCAAACAAATTAATCTTCGTCTCATCAGACCATAGGAAATGGTTCCAGTAATCCATGTGCTTTGTTGACATGTCTTCAGCAAACTGTGTGTTGGCTTTCTTGTGTACCGTCTTCAGAAGAGGCTTCCTCCTGGGGTGACAGCCATGCACACCAATTTGATGTAGAGTACGGCGTATGGTCTAAGCACTAACAGGCTGACCCCCCCCCCCCCCCCCACCTCTTCAATCTCTGCGGCAATGCTGACAGCACTCCTATAACGAGTCACATGACACTTTGGAGAGAGAATGACAAGCAGTACTCAGTTTGGACATTTAGGGATGTAGTTTCTAAGTGTACTCACTTTTGTTCCCATGGGTTTCGATATTAGTGGCTATATTTTGAGTTATTTTGAGGGGAAAATAAATTAACTGTACTATACAAGCTGCACACAGACTACTTTTCATTGTGTCAAAGTGTCATTTTGTCAGTGTTGTACCATGAAAAGATATGCTTAAAATCTGCAGAAATGCGAGGGGTGTACTCACTTTTGTGATACCCTGTATGACAATGCAGCTTGATTCTCCATTGCGAAGCGCTTATCTGGCAACCGAAAGGGGAGAAGGGTTTTGGGGGCTTCAATATTTTGATCCTGATTGCATTAAGAGTTTTGGCCAGTAATTTTGCATATGGCTCCTTTAACATAGGTTCATTATTTATTTTAGCGTAAATAATATGATTATTGCTGTGCAATAGTGCTACACTGTGCAAAGGAGGCCGTAGTTCACTGTGCAGCTGGATAACATTTTGTTTGCTTTGGGCCTTAGAACCCCATTTAGATACAGTGCCTTCTGTAGAGTGCACAGCAAGATGGGCTTTAACCTTCTCGGCCGTGTATTTTTCACCGGAGCAATCCATCTTTACTGATTGTTGTTGTCGAGCTGATACTGCTTTATTTGTTTGTTCGGTTTTAAATGGTGTTTGTTGCAAGACAAGCAGGATTTCAGCAAGAGGTGTAGCAGTTTCAACCAAACACCTACGTCATCTAGTTATTATGGAACCAGAAGACCTCATCTCCAAGCAGAAGCAAAATAGTTGTAGGAACTAATGGCCTTAGTCCCAAGTTCCTATACATCTGAACACAGCAAGTGATGTCATTAGGTTATAAAGGTTATAGGAACTACGAGATTCCTAGTCCAAAAGCGGATGTTGTGAATTTAAGACAGAACACTGTTAAAAATATGCAATTTCCAATGATACAATTTCATGTAACTTCTTTATATACTGTAGATCAGTGAAATATTTAGACCATCACTGCAGAATCTAAAAGCTGTCATGACATGCAACTGGTGAAGTACGGTAGTATGGGGGGGAAAAAGCAACTTCCCAGTCCAATGCTATTTACTATGTTGACAAAGTATGATTCTTCGGCCATGAGTTTCCGACAGCAAAACGTTTGTTTTTTCTTATATCTGAATTGATGTTTTAGGATGGACTAACCTACCTTTTGTTGTCAGTTGTCTGCTGCTCATAGGCCAGTAGCACTGTACTGTACTGTACATATGGTGAAAATACCACCAGCCATGGACCATGGAGTGAGTATTGAGAAAGCAATTTCCTTCACTTCTCACCAGCCACATCACCAATAGCCTCAATGGAAAAAAAAAACAAACAAAAAAAACGCTGCAGCTGCCAGAAAGCCCCAGCAGCAAATAATCATAATTACATCCATTTTCATCTTGCTTATCTATACTTAAACGGTCTCTCTCCTCTGGCAAACAATTCAGATCCACCTACCTTCTTGTCATTTGCATCCTGAATCAAAAAAAACACGCCACAAAGAAATGCACTCTGCCCATTTTACCACAGATAACCTTTATTTTGAACCTAAAATGAAATATGTATTTATTTATTTATTTTTGTACTATGTTTATATTTATCATGTATTTTTTTTGGGTGTGTACTGTATATTTACCGCATTGAGAAGCAAAACTATTTTTATCTGTTTATTTTATGTATTATTATTAATGATGCACCGATACCGATCTGGCACAAAAATGGTGGCATCGGTATCGGCGAGTACCAACAAATAGGGCGCCGATACCATTTACCGGTCCAGTACTGTATTATAACACTTGATCGCAGCCTTCTTTCTCCTGACGCCACACTCCATGTTGTGTGATCCCACATGATCACTTTGCATGCCACATGTACATCTATAAATGTTAAATGTTATTCTAAGCATAAACAATTTTTCTTTGGTTGTACATCTCCTATAATGTATTCTGCAATACATTAAAAGTTTGTAATCCGATTACTCGATTTTTCGAACAAACCAATCAATAGATTAATCGATTACCTAAATAACTGATAGCTGTAAAATTGACAAAAGTAAAATGAGTCATTCAAAAAATGTACTCAAGTACAAGTAAAAAAGCATTTCGTAAAACGAATACTCAAGTACTGAGTAACTGCTTACAGTGTCAGTTTTTTTTTAAACAATGGTAGATTTTGTTTTTCACAGAACAACATCATCTATATGAACTGTTATTATTATACTGTACTATAACCTATTTCATGATCATATTAGGCCCAAAAATACACAGATCAAATCCCGCCTAGAAAAATCTACAGAAATGAAACATCACCAATCAAAAGAGCATGAGTGCCCTCGAGTTGAGGCAATATATTCCCTACCATGAAATTAAAATGATCATATCTCCAGTTTTCTGAGAGGTTCAAATCTGAGCCTTAGATTAATGTTGAAGATATATTGTGTTTTACGGTGCCTTTAAGACGCCATGTGATTGAACAGGCAGTTGTGATCATAGGACTTCCGACTGCAAGCTTGCGTGTGGTCACGTAACTGTATTGTTACATCTGATTGGTACACTGTAGCTCTGTGATTATTTTTGCGATGTGCAATTGGTGAAACTGATAAGAGCCACTATGGGCATCTCTTTCGGAATAAACTACTCTGAGAAGTACCGTAATTTTCGGACTATGGGCTGCTACTTTTTTCCTTCATTTCGAATCCTGCGGCTTATACTCCAGTGCGGCTTATTTGTTGATTCTTTTTTGTTAATAGGTAACACTTTATTTGACAGCTGTGTCATAAGACCGTCATAGTTATCACATGACACTATCACGGGCATTACTGAATGCTTATGACAGATGTCATTAAGTGTAACCCAGCAAATTATGTCACTAACTCCATTTATGTCCAGCTCGGATCTTTAACATCCATTCAAAAGTGAGATAATTAGCTGGATAACACTTAATGGCATCTGTCATTAGCATTCATCAATGCTCATGACCAGTGGTCCCCAAACTACGGGTACGGCCCGCCTCCACATTTGGTCCGGCCCCCTAAACAATACCAGAGAGCATTTTGATTTTTTTTTTTTTTTCAATAGTGTTATTTATTTTCTGGCCTTTTTCTGTGAAGAACTCAGAGAGGGTTATTTGGTTATTATCTATTTGTTTAATAGTGTTATTATTATTTATTATTATTAGATTATATTGTTTTTTTATTATTTTTTTTAAATTTACTTTTGTTCCATGAAGAATCCAGAAAGGGTTATTTGATTGTGGCTTTCTGAAAAACAATATTTTTTTACATTTAGGCACTCCTGCAATCGTCACACTTTTTCTGTTACAAACTGACCCCAGCCCCTCATCAGAGAAGGGAAAAGTCATGCGGCCCTCACAGGAAAAGTTTGAGGACCCCTGCTCATGACAGTGTCATGTCATAATTATGATTGTCTTAATGACACTCTTATGGCGCGACTGTCAAATAAAGTGTTACCAAATACCATAACTAGCAATTAATGAAACAACTGGAACAGTAACTGAAGAAATAATTAGCACAGAACATGAATTTTTATTGTTATTTACATCTGTACCGCTGCTTTGCATGCTAAGAGACATGTTGGACAACAATAGTATTGACAGCAGGTGGCAGCAGAGGTTGATTGTCCCCCCCCTAGGGAGCATTGATGGCCAAAGCTTTGCAGCATATTAGTTCAAAGCTTCATGGTGGTTTATTTGGTCTTATGACAGTTGTAAGATGCTGCTGTCAAATAGTGTTACTGGTTAATATCTTTTGGTGTAAAAATCCTATAATACAGTGAGGACAGCTGCGGCTTATCTATGAACAATGCAGTTTTCGTGTCGAATTTTTTGGGCGGCGGCTTACAGGTAAGCATTATAGTGCGAAAATTACGGTATATTTTTCTTAAAAAGTTCAGTCAAATAAATGTAACGAGTTATGAAATGAGTTACGACCCCACTCTAAAAAATGATTATATAAAGGCATGCAAACTCCTCAATCTCCTTCACATTGGATTAGGCATAAACTACTTTAGCAATTGGTAAATTCAACTGTTTGTACTGTAAATACTGAGCCTTCTAGCACCTTATCTCCTTGCCCGTTTCCTTTAGTGCTATCCAAACATGGTTAAATGATTCAATTTAAGCAACAAGCCATTCCATAAGGGAGAGAATAGGAGCACAGCTGTTTGTATATTCTGTAATTAAGTTTAAAGACATGTTGCCCTCGCTCCTTTTATTAAGCATTTACTTGTACTGCAGGCCCAGTCAACATGATATGACAAATGGTAACAATTAGGCTTCAAGGATATTTCTAATTAATCCTGAGAGGATGTGTCAGTCTGATTCCTGCTTTTCACTGCCTGTTGGCAAAACACAATCATTATAACCTCTGTAAATGCCAAATGCATTTCTGCTGTAACAAGTGTGGTGACTACAATTTTTATTTTTGGATTCACAGCTAGAAAGAGCAGAGGAAAAGAAAACCCCAAGATCTGAAAATGGCAAATTTGATTGTGGGGACTATGACAGGAAACGCTAGGAAGTTAGTTGACACGATGATAAGGATGAAGATAGATTTTCTGTATGTGCAGAACATATAGGAAGGCCAGGAAGTCTAGAAACTTAGCGGCAGGATTCAAATTAATTTACTGTGGTCATGATGTCAGGAGGAATGAAATCAGGGTTTTTCTAAAAGCTACGTTAGTTAAAGAGGCACTCTGCTTAGTTTCCAATATTTTTAACTGTTTCATGCTTAAGATTGTTTGAAATGGAGGTGAGCCCTTGGTTGAATGTGTTATCCATGGACGTCGCATGTTGATCTGCAGTGAAAATTACTGTACACCGGAAAAATAAAATAAATAGTTTGAAGTTTAAGTCTCCAGAGCATAATCTGCAGAATGTGCCTATTTCATATGGTTGTATTACTCTATTAGCTCCATATAGACAGTCTGCACATGGCTCCTTAATATTGTAACTTATGCATGTAACTTTGGCTGTGATAGGCATGCGAGTTGAATTAGGAATTAGTTGGACATTCCTCAAATATGGTGCAACTGTTCATGAGACATATGAGATCAAAAGTTATCAAAATGGTGAGTTTTAATTCACGGGCCTGGCCTGGGTGGGGTCCCAAAGTCGGCCCTTTTGTTTTTTGGGCAACACTCCAAAGTCAGGAAATGACTAATAAGTCCCTGATCCAAGGTATTTTTTATATCTGACATGTATGAGAGGTACCCCAGCTTGAATGTGACTGCATTGAAATATTACGCCCCTGCTGGGAACAGCAAACGCTTTTTTTTTTTTTTTTTTTTTTAATTTTTTTTTTTTTACCAGACAGGCTCTTCCTCGAAGGGAAAAAAATCAATTGACCTCAAACAAGCCCTGGGCCTCAGGACCATAGGGGGGCTCTGATTGACCTTTAATTTATTTTACTTTACATTCACATATTTCTTTTTTAAATCATTGTCTGCTTAAATATTATGTTCTACTCGATATATACTTAAAATCTTTAACATATTATATATTCCAAATGTATATTTTTTCCTTTTTTTGCATAAACAATTTTTTTGTGTGTAATATCACATTACGGTCCGTTAAATTTAAATCTCAAATTAAATAATTTGAAAATTTACACAGTCATTGCTTGCAAAGCCTTAAAGTACTGCGTATGTTGTCGTGACAGGCCAGTGGCAGCGGTGGGGTGGGGGGTGCCCTATAATGGTTTCTTGCCCCTGCAAGTCTGTTGACAGCCCTGACCTCAAACCTTCATCAGGGGAGTCTTAAGACATGTTCGGGTGCCTGATGAAAAATAACTTGGCACACAGTCTCCTGTTGTACCAATTAGAATATTAATTTTGGTTTTGAATAAGGGCGTGGCTGAACACCTCACTAGCGCCTCCTTTTTTGTAAGGCAAGGCAAGGCAAATTTATTTATATAGCACAATTCAACACAAGGCAATTCAAAGTGCTTTACATCACATGAAGACCATAAAAATCACATTTAAATCAACACAACGTAAAAACCAAGACAAATGATCACATCTAATCACAGAATAAAAATAAATAAATAAAAATAAAACAAAAATAAAAATAAAGCAAAAACTACTACTACTAATAATCATTGAAATCAGCAATGGAGATAAGCACAATAGGAATAGAAGGCAGGTAGGTTGAAATATATAGACAGTTATGGATATGCAGTGCCAAACAAAAGCGTTTTTAGCCCTGATTTAAAGGAGCTAACAGTTTGAGCATACTTCAGACGTTCGGGTAACTTGTTCCAGAGGTGAGGAGCATAATAACTAAATGCTGCCTCACCCCTCTTGGTTCTTGTTCTTGGAACATGCAGAAGACCCGTTCCAGACGACCTTAGGGGTCTAGATGTCTCATAGGAATCTAACAAGTCAAGCATGTATTTTGGTCCAAGGCCATTAAATGTTTTGTAGACGAGCAGTAGTATTTTATAGTCTAGGATCCTCTTCAATAGGGATTTTTTTCACCTAGGTTTGTCAATGTATTTCTCATCTCAGGATATACAAAAACATCTCTATCAGCCAAATGAGGTTCCACACACACAAAAAAATCTGCCACCATCCTGAAGTGCGTGCCGTCCGAGTTGCGCCAAATGGCGAGGGCCCGTTCAGTCGTGCTGGCAGGCCTAGTTTACTTTTGTATTTTGAAATGGCAGAGCTTCACATCATTTTTCAGAAGACTGTAGTTCGCGTCTCCGTGATGTGTAAGTCACCACATGCAATTAAGTCATGGCCAATCAGAGCAAAGAGTATGAGAATTACCTCCAATCAGCTGCATAGTAATGAGAATCTGCAATTCTTGTTCTTAAAAAATGACATTCTGGGTGATTTTGTCATGCAAAACTGGTAAAATAGCATCCAATGTTATGAAAAACAATGAGTGTACCTTTAAGTAACAATCTGCTTATCAGTCCACTATTAACTTTTGATTAAAAAAGTCACCTATAAACAGATCTTTTTGAAGGGAGGGATGTTGCTCACAAAGAAAAAGTCCGACCATTTCTGACGAAGTACGTCATCTTTTGAAAGTGTGAAGAGGACACCCTTCTTTGCGTTCAGATGTACATTTCCTCGTCAACATTTTGAAAATAATTATGCAGCTGTGTGCGTTGCACTTCAAGTAGTCTGCACAGGTGCTAAAGGTTAGCTGAGCTGTCACATTAGCAGCTACTTCTCTTGAGGGTGAGATTGGCTGTGTTTCCGGCAGAGTAACTGAACAGTACACATATCAGAGAAGAGGATGTGCTACTCATAAAGGTTTCAGCAGCTCCAGACAGGAGAGATTTGACTATTTCTCAAACCTTGGTGAATGGTTCAGAATCACTCCGGATGTGTTTTTAACGAGGGACTGACCACATAACATGATTAAAAGATCAAGAAAAGGGAATGTTGCATGTCAGCCCTTTTTAAGATAAAAATATCACTGCATTAAATATACAGTAAATACTAAAGCAATCTCACAGTCAATTCACATACAGTATATTCATACAGTATATCAAAGGCTTAGTAAACTTATACTGACAAATGCAACACCAAAATATGAAAAAAATAGTGTTTTAATTCATATTATTGCACTGGTCAATTAATAAGCTGAAGTATCTGTCAAAGTATCAGTGTAGTTTGGTAATGTGCTGCAATGCTTCACAAAGCTATAACTATGATATATCATGACGGCATATGACTGAAGAGCTTATTGTTCTTTGCTTATTGTTCTTCTCAGCACTCAAACCAGGAAACCGTGTGTTTGTAAGGAACGTCCGCCTTCATGGGAAGCACAAGCTTTCTGACAGACGAGTAAAGGAGGGGTACATCGTGGACCATTGAGCTGGGGATCTTCCAGTCTATAAAGTGAGTTTGGAGAGTGATGAAGGACCTATGCGGAACCTGCATCGGGACCTCCTCCTCCCATGTGGCTTCTTGGTGGACAGTGATAACGATGTGCAACCTGCAGGGCGCTCAACCATACGTAGACTAATTACTCATCAGCAGACCAAGATTCAAGAGGCTTCCACAGACTCTCCTTCTGTGGCTGAAGATAGAGTTTGTTCTCTCTAAATGTTATTCCACCCACTTTACGTTTCACTGTACACAAAGCCTGAGATGCAAAAACGCTTGTCACTGATCCTCCGGCTGACACAGAGGAGCCAAGTGGACCCATCCCTGCTGTGTCTGAAATTCTACCTTCTGCCATGGAGCTCAGCAGTGAGAAGTCTATGTCAGACATGGGGGAGAACTTGCCAGAATACCATAATCTACTTTGGTTGACGGAGTGCTTACAGAAGTTCCTGTGGTTCCCAGCAATGACCCTGCAGCTGACTCTGATCCTGTAGGCGCACCTGGGACTGATGCAGACTAAGTTGACATTTCGTTTAGGGGCTCACAACAACAGTGATGACAACCTCAAAGACTCCAATATTCCAATCGCGACAACCCGTTCATTTTTGTAGTCCAAACTACTGGACTGTCTCAGAAAATTAGAATACACAATATTCTAATTTTTTGAGACAGTCCTGTGTATATATACAATACACAATATTCTAATTTCCTGACTGTCTCAGGAAATTTCCTGAGACAGTCCTGTATATATACACGGGACTGTCTCAAAAAATTAGAATATTGTGTATTCTAATTTTCTGAGACAGTCCAGTATGTTACACAGCCTGTCCGAAGTGTAAGGCGTTGCTGCTGATGCTAATATTCTCACCATCGACCCTCCTCCGAAGTTAAGAGCCTGGGTGTCATCCTGGACAATACACTATCTTTTCGTTTACACATTCATTCATTCATTCATTTTCCATGCCGCTTTTCCTCACGAGGGTCGCGGAGACATCAGTAATATTACCCGGACTGTCCACTACCTCCTACGCATCATCAACCGCCTCTGCCCCTCCCTCACCCCCCATTCTGCTGCCATCCTGGTTCATAATCTTGTCACTTTCCGCCTGGATTAATGCAACTCCCTTGTCTTTGGCCTCCCTCAAAAGACCCTCCATAAACTCAGAATTCAGCGGCTCGCATTGTAACCCATACCCCATTCCTCCACCACATCACTCCAGTTCTCCGCCAGCTTTATTGGCTCCCAGTCAACTTCCGCATCCAGTTCAAAGTTCTCCCAACATTCAAGGCCATCCACAACCTTGCCCATCCCTACCTGTCCGACCTCCTCCATATTACAACTCCCTCCCGTGCCCTTAGGTCCTTCACCTCCATACACTTGTCTGTCCCCCCCGCTTGCTTCAGCACCAGAGCATTCAGCCGCTCTGCTCCCCAGCTTTGGAATTCACTACTACCCAACCTCAGGAACACAGACTCACGCCCCCTTTTTCAATCAATCATATCCGTAGTAATCCCTGATTTTTTTGTGTTTTACTGTTCTGCTAATTATTTTCATAGATTAGTATTTTATTGTTTTGAACGTTCTGTACCTAATTATTTTTACTGTTTTTAGTCTTTAATTTGCCTAATTGTTTTTTTAAACATTTGTACGGCGACCTTGAGTGCCAGAAAGGCCCCTTCAAATAAAATGTATTAATATTATTAACATTACCTGTCCTTCCATTCATGTTGTTTCGCTTTTTAACATTTAATGGAACGTGCGTGATTTGAGGCGGGGAGGATGTAACCCACATAAAAAAGTAAATTCTGACTCTTTAGTGAATACACCTTCAACTAGCACAGTACATGCGCGCCTCACAGCCAATCGTGTTCTTGCAGGCCTCCTTATAGGCACCAAGTTTGCTGAGCGAAACATGGGCAGCACCATCTTGGAAAATGTCTGCTCCGAACTTCCGGGTTAGAAAAAACATCATTAGTTGCAGTTGAAGTAAGCACTGTGTTGACAAAGTTAAAACTGCAAAATCAAACCAGACGAACCCACGGAATCTCCAAAAATGGATTTAGCACGACATAGATGACACCCCGAGACGTTCTGTGCTGTGCGTGAACTCCTGGAAGCACCTATATTTGTAGTTTGAAGTGGAATGTTTTGAAGAGCGCACAGCTTCAAAGTGCCAGTCTGGATTTACCTCGCCATACGCATTAAATCGAAATCAGCTTTAGACAAGAAGTTAAGGACGTGATGAAAACCTAACGATATACCTAAAAGATGGCATAATTGTTCTGAACAGTTCGTTGATCATTTGTGGACAAAATTAAAACAACATGTCAGCCTGTGCTGAGGTGATGATTGATACACCGGCCACTTGAGTGACCGAAATGAGGTGAAATTACAAATAATATTACGTCAGAAGGGCTGACACGGATTTTGTTGTTACAAAGAAATACTACTACTATGTACATATATAAACAAAAATAGTATGCTTTTATTGCAGATATTGATCGTAATAAAACATTTGAACAACATGATTCCATTTCTTTTTTTATTTAAAACGATTGGTGCATGTGCAACACAGGTCAATAAATCACAGTTTATAAAATTATTAGAAAAATATTAACAAAGGTGGAACATAAGTCGAGCCTTCCCTCAATAAAGTGGAACGCACGTGTCTCGATTTATGTACATCGACATACAGTAAGTCTTTGTGAGGCACATGAAGTTGTCTTCCCTTGCCTAACAGTGTTTTCCACCTGTAAACAATTTGTAATACCGGTACTTGCATTTATATGTTTACATAAATTTGCTATCCTACACGTACTGATTAGGAACTGGCTAGCAGCAGATAGCATGTGTTGAAGCCACGGCAGTACAGTAGTTGTAATAAATAATATTATATAATACAATATTATATAATAATATCATCATAATTACGATCATCATTGTAATAACTATATCAATATATCAAAGACAACAAATCGTTTCGTGCACAAGATTTTAGCTTTAGTATTTTTTGAGCATCGGACACATGAAAATGCAGGGATAGTAAGAACATACCTTTCATAACACAGTGGCAACATGGCTACATAAACACCCGGTCTTTGTGGTGGCACGAGCTAGGTTCCACATCTGCCTTCATGAACATGTTGTCCTCCCCTGTCATGATGATGGCAGATGGATGCGGTATTTTCGAATTGTTCTTATTAAGGGATTTTGATGAGTAATGTTCCTCCAGCTCCACTGTTGTTTTGGATGTAGAAATTCTAAAACGGAAGTTGCTAGCAGACAAGCGGAAGTACTTCGGAAACTTGTCTATAGCCACCTCAGTTGTGTTAGAATGGAAGACGAGCGAAGGAGGCGCTATCACTCAAACCGTGGAATTGGCCAGCTGTGCCCGTCAGAGTTACTTTCCACCGTAAAGGCCGAGTTACACTTCCGCGTCAGACCTGCGCTGTCAAGGAAGACCCGATTTACGACCCTGCACCGTAGCCTGACGCGGTCCTATTGATTTTTCGAACCCTAGCGTCACGTCGACACATATGACGTGGCGGAAATGGACCGTGATCGGTTCGATCAGACTGTTGTTTCCGGTTCAGCACGAAATCACCGCCATTGTAAAACATTATTTTTCTAGACGCAAAAGTGGACCAAGCCAACGGGAGTACCATTGAAGAGCAAGTCTCGTCAAGACATCATAAGGTTTGCCAAATGGCAAGGTCAGGGATTGAATTAAAAAATGGAAGAACCACCGAGACGTGTGTGTTCAGAATCGAGTGGCCACACGAAGCGGTGACCCAGTCGGCCAAAAACTGCCAGCTTTTTATCACTTTATTTCGTATTTTTGGTTGGTGCACTTCATCATTTATTGGGTACATATGTTTGCTGTAAGTCTGTGACTTATCTACGTGTCACACTTCAAGTATATGAAGAATAAAGCACAGGTTTGGTGCAAAAAGAGTTGTTTTGATTTTTAATTTTCAATTTTCATCACTAATTGAGAGTGCCTCGGTGCTTTTTATGGTAACGTTAACATCAAGGCTTCCAACGCAGTTTGGGAAGTTCCATAGACGTCAGAAATCTACTATGGCTTCCCCCTGGCTGGTTGTAGGACACGGCAAACAAATCTGGCCGGAGGGTTTTGCAGACCTCGGACAAAACGCCGGACGCAGTGCTCGACGCCAGTTTGAAGCTAGCCGCCACAGCTTGCTGGTTTTCACCCGAGGCTAGAAGAACTCTATGCTGCATCAAAAGTTTGACAGACTGCCTCGAAACCGTCTTCTGCGTCGCCTCCGCCTCAACATTTGTATGATCAACATTTTTTCAATGTTGATGAGCTGAAGATCCACATTCAAGCGTTCCATCTTGCATTGTTTATTTTTTCTGTTAAACTAAACAAGAGGAAGTCAACAGGCATGCCCCAAAACCGTACAAACATAACACAACACCCCTCTAGTGGCTTGGCGGCGAATTACAGAGCAACGCGTCACCTGGCCGGACAACCATCGAATTTCAAATGATGCCGTAGCCGCTATGCCGTCACCGCAACGTGGGAGCATAACTCAGGCTTAAGATGGCGAGCTAAGCCCAACAAGCAGCCTGAAGATCTACAACTCCAAACGCTGCTATTACGGTTTGGTATGGGCTATCACAACCAGTCTCCCATTTTGCATTCACCATTTTCTTGTTGCCGATCATTGCCCACTGTGGACATTACCCTACATATCTCAAAGACGTTTTACCTTTTTGAGCGGACTTTTAAAAAACTATACTACTTTTCAGTTGGTAAACTATCAATGCTAACGGGGTGGCAATTTTTTTTTTTTACCCCACTGGACTGTGATTATTGCATAACTGTTAACATTGTGTGGCAGCATGGTGGCTGAGTGGCTAGCATGTCAGCCACACAGTTCTGAGATTAAAGGTTCAATCCCAGGCCCTGGCCTTCCAGTGTGAAGTTTATATGTTCTCCCCGCGCATGCGTGTTTTCTCCGGGTACTCTGGTTTCCTCCCACATCCCAAAAACATGCATGGTAGGCTGATAGAACACTCTAAATGGTGCTTAGTGTTGTGTTGGTTGGTTTTGTGTTGGTTCCCTCCTAGTGTGTCCCTGTGATTGCCCATTGATTTCACCTGTTGTACCTGCTCCTTGTGTATCCTCCAACCTGCATCCTCCTGTGTCACCCATCTGTTCCTCGTTGTCTTGTTACCCCTTGTCTCTGTGTGCATATAAACTCCAAATTTCTGTTCACTCTTTGTTGCGTCATTGTCAATGTCGATGTCAAGTCCTGTCCAAGCCCTTGTGTACCAGTCCCCCAGATTAAGTAAGTTTTATTTGAACATTGCCTTTTTTATCCCCAGTCCTTTTGGTTGTACTTTGCGTTTTTGTTAGTTGTTATTACAACATTTCACAAGTTCACCGCCACCTGCCTTGCTGCGTTTTTTTTTCTTCCCTGCAGTTGGGTCTACACCACCTGCCTGCCCGAATTCCTGACACTTAGGTATGAGTGTGTTTGTGTGTGTGTGGGCTGGGGGGGGTTGCGTGTGTGTGTGTGAATGGTTGTTCGTCTCCTTGTGCCATTGGCTGGCAACCGATTTAGGGTGTACCACGCCTAGTGCCCATAGTCAGCTGAGATAGACTCCAACACCCCCACAACCCTTGTGAGGATAAGTGGCTCGAAAAATGATTGAATGAATATTAAAATTGTGTATGAGTGTTGAATGAATGAATGGATTATTATTATTGTAAATAAAGGAATATATTTTATACTGTGCACTATGAATAATAAGGTACCAGCTACTACCATAAAATCGTTGTGTCTGTCCCGTTTATTATACTGACTGACACACATCCCAGAGCCGAACCCGGGTCTCTGATCTAGCCTAAAGAATTTAACATTCGAGTGACCTGAAGGGTTACATTCAGTACAGTGGTATGAAAAAGTATCTGAACCTTTTGGAATTTCTCACAATTCTGCATAAAATCACCATCAAATGTGATCTGATCTTTGTCAAAATTACACAGATGAAAAAAAAGTGTCTGCTTTAACCAAAACCACCCAAACATAAGTTTTCCTATTTTAATGATGATAGTATGCAAACAATGGCACAAGGGAAAAAATAAGTAAGTGAACAATCACATTTAATATTTTGTGCCCCCCCCCCTTTTGGCAGCAATAACTTCAACCAGACACTTCCTGTAGGTGCAGATCAGTCTGGCACAATGATCAGGAGTAATTTTGGCCCATTCTTCTCTACAAAACTGCTGTAATTCTGTCAGATTCCTGGGATGTCTGCCATGAACTTCTATCTTTAGGTCATGCCACAGCATCTCAATAGGATTCAAGTCTGGACTTTGACTTGGCCACTGCAGAACGTGTATTTTGTTCTTCTGAAACCATTCTGAAGTTGATTTACTTCTGTGTTTTGGATCATTGTCGAGTTGCAGCATTAATCCTCTTTTTAGCTTCAACTGTCTGACAAACGGCCTCTGGTTTTCCTGCAAAACATCCTGATAAACCTTTGAATTAATTTTTCCATTAATGATTGCAAGTTGTCTAGGCCCTAAGGCAGCAAAACAGCCCAAAACCATGATGCTCCCCCCACCATGCTTCAGGGTTGGGATAAGGTGTTGATGTTGGTGAGCTGTTCCATTTTTCCTCCACACATGACGAGGTGTGTTACTCCCAAACAATTCAACTTTGGGTCCATCAATCCACAAAATATTTTGCCAAAACTTCTGTGGAGTGTCCAAGTGCTTTTCTGCAAACATTAAATGAGCAACAATGTTTTTTTCAGACAGCAGTGGCTTCCTCCGTGGAGTCCTCCCATGAACACCATTCTTGGCCATAGTTTTACATATAGTTGGGATATTGGACTGTGCCAGTGATTTCTGTAAGTCTTTACTAGACATTCTAGGGTTCTTTTTTACCTCTCTGAGTATTCTGCGCTGAACTCTTGGCGTCATCTTTGGTTGACGGCCACTCCTTGGGAGAGTAGCAACAGTGTCAAACTCTCTCCATTTATAAACAACTTCTCTGACTGTCGATTGATAAACACCCAGACTTTTAGAGATGGTTTTGCATCCTTTCCCAGCCTTATGCAAATAAACAAATTTTTGACCGAGCCATGATGCACATCAGACAACGCTTCTCATCAAGATATTTCTAACCAGGTGCGTGTTTTATAGTGGGCAGGGCAGCTTTAAACCACTCATCAGTGATTGGGCACACACCTGACTTTAATTGTTTGGTAAGAAATTCAATTGCTCTTTATGTCTCCTTAGGCAGTGGGTTCACTTACTTATTTTTCCCCCTTCTGTCGTTGTTTGCATGCTATCCTCAGTAAAATATGAAAACCTATAAATGTTTAGGCGGTTTTAGTTGAAGAAAACACTGTTTTTATATCTGTGTGAGTTTGACAAAGATCAGATCACATTCTGTGGTGATTTTATGCAGAAATGTGAACAATTCCAAAATGTTCTGATAATTTTTCATACCACTGCATGTAGCCTAGAGCCCAGTTGTGGAGACAGTAGGGATTGGGTGTAACGAACAAATTTGAAAAAGCGTGCCGTATGTACTTTGTATTAGATTCTAAATAAGTACACCATTATACATGTTTCTAGTTCCAGAAAATTACAGACTTGTGAAATGTTTACAAAAACGAGTACTTCTTGATATCCGCTTTTTTATTGTTATTCAACAGAATGTCCAAATTTATTCATTGCCTTTATGATGCTTTGTGTTAGCTTAGACTATTCTATATTCATTGGCTTCTACCTCCTTTCTTTCTTGGTGACAGAATGAGGACATTGAAATTTGATGCAGACCATTGCTAGAGGAGGTTGAATGGTTGAAAAATCCTCAGGTTGGCAATTGTGGACGTAGAAGGAAAAGATGAGTGCATTTTATAATTTTATATACACACTCCAGTGTCTCCAAATGCAGATACAGTGGTACCTCGACATTTAATCGCTTCGACATATCGACGTAAAATTGCCTCATCATTTGTCTCTACATCCGACGACATGCTCGAAATGCAACGATTTATGACAGGGCCGCAGTTTCTATGTTAATAATAGTTTGGGGGCTTAATGCGCCATGAAACTGCTATGGCAGCATATAGACATATTGTTCTATCGAACACAACAGTTGTTTTGGCTTAATATACAGTAGTTCCTTTTAAAGAGGAGTGCAAGAGCAGAAACTGCTTTTTCAGTCTTGTCTGTGTTTTCCACCAGATATATATCTATATACAGTGGGGCAAAAAAGAATTTAGTCAACCACTAATTGTGCAAGTTCTCCACTTGAAAATATTAGAGAGGCCTGTAATTGTCAACATGGGTAAACATCAACCATGACAGACAGAATGTGGGGGGAAAAAAACAGAAAACCACGTTGTTTGATTTTTGAAGAATTTATTTGCAAATATTGGTGGAAAATAAGTATTTGGTCAATACCAAAAGTTCATCTCAATTCATTGTTATGTACCCTTTGTTGGCAATAACGGTGGCCAAACGTTTTCTGTAACTCTTCACAACCTTTTCACATACTGTTGCTGGTATTTTGGCCCATTCCTCCATGCAGATCTCCTCTACAGCAATGATGTTTTGGGGCTGTCGTTAGGGAACACGGATTTTCAACTTCCTCCACAGATTTTCTATGGGGTTGAGATCTGGAGACTGGCTAGGCCACTTCAGGACCTTGAAATGAAACTCCTTTGTTGCCCTGGCTGTGCCATGTGTCATCTTCAATGCCCTTGCTGATGAAAGGAGATTTTCATTCAAAATCTCTCAATACATGGCCCTATTCGTTCTTTCCTTTACACAGATCAGTTGTCCTCGTCCCTTTGCAGAAAAACGGAAGAAAAAGAATGATGTTTCCACCCCCATGCTTCACAGTGGGTATGGTGTTCTTCGGATGCAATTCAGTATTCTTTCTCCTCCAAACACGAGAACCTGTGTTTCTACCAAGAAGTTCTATTTTGGTTTAATCTGACCATAACACATTCTCCCAGTCCTCTTCTGGATCATCCAAATGCTCTAGCGAACCGCAGACGGGCCTGGACGTGTACTTTCTTCAGCAGGGGGACACGTCTGGCAGTGCAGGATTTGAGTCCCTGGCGGCGCATTGTGTTACTGATAGTAGCCTTTGTTACTGGGGTTCCAGCTCTCTTTAGGCCATTAACTAGGTCCCCCCGTGTGGTTCTGGGATTTTTTATCATCGTTCTTGTTATCACTTTGACCCCACGGGGTGAGATCTTGCATGGAGCCCCAGATCGAGGGAAATTATCAGTGGTCTTGCATGTCTTCCATTTTTAAAAAATCGCTCCCACAGTTGATTTCTTTACACCAAGCGTTTTACCTATTGCAGATTCAGTCTTCCCACCCTGGTGCAGGTCTACAATTTTGTCTCTGGTGTCCTTCGACAGCTCTTTGGTCTTGGCCATAGTGGAGTTTGGAGTGTGACTGACCGAGATTGTGGACAGGTGTCTTTTATACCGATAATGAGTTAAAACAGGTGCCATTAATACAGGCAACGAGTGGAGCCTTGTTAGACCTCGTTAGAAGAAGTTAGACGTCTTTGACAGCCAGAAATCTTGCTTGTTTGAAGGTGACCAAATACTTATTTTTCACTCTAATTTGGAAATAAATTCTTTAAAAATCAAACAATTTGATTTTCTGTTTTTATTTCCACATTCTGTCTCTCATGGTTGCGGTTTACCCATGTTGAAAATTACAGGCCTCTCTAATCTTTTCAAGTAGGAGAACTTGCACATTTGGTGGTTGAGTGGTTGACTAAATACTTATTTGCCCCACTGTACCTATATATACAGTATATATAGGGCTGTCAAACGATTAAAATTTTTAATCGAGTTAATTACAGCTTAAAAATTAATTAATCGTAATTAATCGCAATTCAAACCATCGATAAAATATGCCATATTTTTCTGTAAATTATTGTTGGAATGAAAAGATAAGACACAAGATGGATATATACATTCAACATACGGTACATAAGTACTGTATTTGTTTATTATAACAATAAATCAACAAGATGCCATTAACATTATTAACATTCTCTTAAAGCGATCCATGGATAGAAAAACTCTAGTTCTTAAAAGATAAGTGTTAGTACAAGTAATAGAAATTTGATTTTAAAACCCCTCTCAATGTTTTCATTTTATTAACATTTGTAAACTCTTCAATCAAAAAATAAACTAGTAGCTCGCCATTGTTGATGTCATGCACCATGCTCAATCCCCAAATCCATAAAATCATTTGGACCCAAGCGCCAGCAGAGGGCGTCAAACAACAAGAAACAGGTAACAAGTAACAAGCGGACATTACACTGCTGTCATTTTAATCTGAGCGTGGCATGTGCGTTAGTTGTGTCAAATATTTTAACGTGATTAATTATTAAAAATTAATTACCGCCCGTTAACGCGATAATTTTAACAGCCCTAATATTAGAGTGTGCCAATGTGCCCTGTCAAAGAAAACAGTCTCTCGCAAGGAACGGTTGTGGCAGGTGTGACCAGATACTTTTTTTTGCATGGGCCAGCTTACTGTGGGCACCAGTGTGCGCAGACCACCACTGTAGTGAACATGAGTCCATGCTGGCACTGCCTTGTACTTGTCTAGTGGTTTGTCGTTGTGGTTTGTTGTCACTGGATTTTCAACGCCCTCGTATTCGACTATGTTGATGGGTCTACACTCTACAGCAGACATGTCCAAAGTCCGGCTAAATGCAGCCCGTGGTCAAATTTCATCCAGCCCCCAGCCTCTGTCATAAAATCAATTACATCGGGCCCACACACAGACCTAATAAATTGGTCAGCAGTACAGCTACCAGCATATCACTTACACACTAAATGCTGCTCCTCATTTACCCACAAAAAGCCAGCAGCACTCTAAGCACTATTACCCCGTGTGACCCTTTACTTCCAATTTTCTAAAGTGGCGACAATCAACAAAAAAAAGAAAGTTGACTGCGACGGCCGACGCTTCAAGGATAGGTGGAAATCGGACTATTTCTTCACTAAAATACGCAACAACTCTGCCTCATTTGCACAGAGACAATCGCTGTTTTTAAAGAGTTCAATATGAGGCGATAATACCAAACAAGACACGCTGACATGTACAACAAGATTATAGGGAAGATACACAGCGAGAAATTAAAGCAACTTGAAGCTAGTTTAATTTCACAGCAGCAGTATTTCACAAGAGCCCGAGAGTCGAAAGAGAATGCCACAAAGGCTGGTTGCGAAATTGTTGAAATTATTAATTACAAAAAATAATAAAGCAAATGTGACACACAGAATAGCTTGCTAAAATTTGCTTAAATATATTGTTCTACGTAAACGACGTCAGCCAAGGTCGGCCCCCCACATTTTTACCACACCAAATCTGGCCCCCTTTGCAAAAAGGTTTGGACACCCCGGCTCTACAGTCTCTGTCTACCCATGTAGCGATAGCAGTAGTCAACCTACTTGTTGTCTTTAGTTGACAAGTCCGAGTCCGCACTCTGCCAGTGTAGCTTGATGACTGCGGCTTGTTTCCCGCAGTGTTAGCGTCATTGCTAACACTAGCTGTGCCCGAAGGTGGTATTTTAGGCTGTGTGAGCTTCAATTGAACGACAGTTCATTACATCAGTATGTACACACAACTTTGGTTTTATCCAGATTTCCATAAGGCAGCTTTTTAAAACGGAATTTGGTCATCATCCTCACTCATCGTGGCTTGCTGCATTGCCGCGCGGAAAATGTAAACATCAGTGTGTGGGACTACGGGATGCAGTTGTGGCCAAACTTAGTGTGAGCGTCAAATTGCGTTATTTTTTTTTTTTATGCATTAATATTTCCATATTAATCATGGTCGTTAACGCGTTATTGTTGACAGGCCTATATATGTACATATATATATACACACACTCACCGGCCACTTTATTAGGTACACCTGTCCAACTGCTCGTGACCGGTGAGTGTATATATATATATATATATATATATATATATTTTTTTTTTTTTTTTTTTTTTTACTATGTGTAATTGCCTTTTGTATTAGTACCAGCATTAATTGTTAAGGATTTAATGTAGGTTTTCGGCTATAGAACAAATTAATGGAATTATAATGTATTCTTATAATCCTGCTTGACATACGACCATTTCGACTTACAAACAAGGTCCTGGAACAAATTAAATTCATATGTAGATGTACCACTGTATACAATTCACCATGATGTCACACATTCTGAATGGCAAAAGCCGAAGCGCTCTTCAACAGCACTATTACTAAGACAACCTTCCTTGTCATTTCGCCAAGTCTGAGTGACTAAGAAAACTATCAATGATTTCAAGGTCCGAAGTCATCAATATCAATTTTGCGCCATTGTTTCATGAATAACATTGGTTTAAAATGGCCTAAGCTTGCACATCACCCATTCAAGTGAATCAGAGCAAGTTGACAAGGTTCACCAAATGATGTGGCTGAGCACTTGTCGCAATCCCTGTTGTAACTTTTCAAACGGTGAATCCTTTAGCGATCAAAAACATGCGTGTAGATCTGTTGTCCCCAGCCTTTTTTGCGTCACGCCCCTGTATAATGTCAGGCACATAATTAGCCAGGACTGCTTCTGCTCTGCATGGACTTGCATTTGTAGAGTCATTGGAAAATCAGTAATTGCTTCTTTCCATCTTGATCCCGCTTTCCCTTTCAAAGTTGTCCACAGGCATATTTTTAATGCAGGGTGCTTAATTTTCAAGTGGCAAAGTAGTTTTGAAGGCCACATTGGAGAGCTCGTCGATGCATATTATGAAAAGTGGCTTAGTGCGGTTAGGTTTCCTGGTGATGTCTATGGCAGAAAACACTCAGGTGACATGAAGTTCTGCTCTGAGACAACCAATTTGACCAAACTCAAAATTGTCCTATATGTATGAGATACATCATTGGAGAGCTTAAAATCTCAATTTTCTGGGGGAAGAAAAACTTTGAACAGGAGGGCACTTTTTTATTTTTTATTTTTAAACAGCAAAACCCTATCTGGAGGTGAGCACACACGAGAGCAGAATTACAGACGCCATGACTTTAACGATTTATTATCGCGTACTTACCTTTTTTCGATCCAAAAAATCCATGTAGCATGTATCACTGAGTGTCAAGACACAGCTGTAAAATGGCCACAGCTGGATTTTTGGGGATTTTATGGTTGAAACATGGTCATATAACAAGGGTCGCGATGCAGAAATCGCAGACATCAAGGAGTGGTCGAGATTTTCTTTTTCATATAGTTACCTTTTTAAAAGTTTTTTTGTTTGTTTGTTTGTTTGGATCCATTATTTATCATCTAACATCTGAGAAAATACTACGGTAACAAAAAATATAAATAATTAAGCGATGGTTATGAGGTAGATATCCGTGACTTTTTTATAGACACCATTTTTTTCATTGTGACGTAATTTGTTTAAAAGTTTAAAATATGTGAGTGAATAATATTTTTAAATCTTTTTTTTTTTATCGAAATATTAGACATCAATTAATGATTCTAAGCTAAAAATGACATTTTGAATAATAAATATAATTAATTACCTTTGTTTTATGGCTGGGTTGAAACAAAAGCAGTTGCACGACGTCTGTAAACAGGGGTTTCCAGGGTAAAACGGCAGCATATAGACATATTGTTCTATCAAACACAACAGTTGTTTTGGCTTAAAATACAGCAGTTTCCTTAAAGGAGGAGTGCAAGAGCAGAAACTGCTTTTTCAGTCTTGTCTGTGTTTTCTGCCCTATTTAATGCAGTTTTATTATTATTATTATTATATTGTTATTGTTATTGGCTTTTCTCCTGTCTCCTCATTGGTACGTTTCCTCCTTGAAAATATCTTTCCAATGACGTCTGTTTTCTATTCATTTGAATAGCTTGTGGGTTTGATATTGGCAGAAATGTTTTTATGTGACCGAGACAAGCGTCTTGACCCGTCAAGGGGCACAGACCCATTGGTCTGCATCGGAGAAAGTATGGTTATTTTTCCATCCATCCAGCTGAGGTCCCTCTCTCAAGCCACTTCATCCAGCTCTTCTTGGGGGATCCCAAGTCGTTCCCAGGCCAGCCGGGGGACATAATCTCCCCAGCGTGTCCTGGGTCGGCCCCGTGGCCTCCTCTCAGTGAGATGTGCCCCGGAGGCATCCTAAACAGATGCCCGAGCCACTTCATCTGGTTCCTCTCGATGTGGAGGAGCAGCGGACCTCAGACACCCTACAGAGGAAACTCATCTGGGCCACTTTTTTACGGGATCTTGTTTTTCGGTCATGAGCCATAGCTCGTGACCATAGGTCAGGGTAGGAACGTAGATCGACTAGTAAACAGAGAACTTCGCCTTTTAGCTCAGCTCCATCTTCACCGCGACGGACTGATGCAGCGTCTACATCATTTGAAATGCGGCACCGATCCGCCTGTCAATCTCCCGTTCCATTTTGCCATCACTCGTGAGCAACACCCCATGAAACTTGAACTCCTCCATTTGGAGAAGGACCTCATCTCTGACCTGGAGAGGGCATTCCACCTTTTCCCTACTGAGGACCATGGTCTCGGATTTGGAGGTGAAAATTAAATTAAAAAATTAAATTCAAATTTGACCCTTAATGTATTCTAGGTTTCACTGTTTATCGTCAATTGTGCTATTTGAAACAATGTAATTTAATTAATTTGTCCTTTCATGGTGTAAAAGTTTCATATTTAAAAAAGTGTGAGATTTAAAGCATCGTGTAATTTAGTAGTAAGAATTGCATGATTTGTTTGAAAATAGTTGTTTAAGAGTTGGACACATTAATTTGGAATTATTTGATCAAATTCAACCCTTGATATTATTTTTGTATTGTTTGTTCAAGCCTTTTCACCTAACGGAGAATAAAATTGACACTTAATGTATTCTAGGTTCCACTGTTTATCGTCAGTTGTGCTATTTGAGACAATGTAATTTAATTAATTTGTCCTTTCATGGTATAAAAGTTTCATATTTAAAAAAGTGTGAGATTTAAAGCATCGTGTAATTTAATAACAAGAATTGTATGATTTGTTCGAAAATAGTTAAGTGTTAGGCACATTATTGTTGAATAATTTGATGAAATGACACTTATATTTTTTTGTATTGTTTGTTCAAGGTTTTTCACCTAATGGAGAATAGTTTCACAATCTTCAAATAAAAAAAGGAAAAGGAAAACTGTTTATTCCTTTGAGTGAATCCCAGTCTGCTCTGGGCTAATGCCACATCTATTTTCAAGTTGGGAGCTCCTCGGGGACTTAAATCAGAAACTTGACAGGCAGCCTTGCCAGAGTTCAACCCTCACTGGAAATGGATCTGACTTACAACAGGCTATACGGACCAAACTCTGACGCCGGTCATACAGGGACCGGACCCCCCGAATCTGGGATTCCAATTCCCCATACTCCCGGAGCACCCCCCGCAGGACTCCCCGGAGGACATGGTCGAAAGACCTTCTCCATGTCCACAAAACAGATGTGGACTGGTTGAGCGAACTCTCATGACCCCCGAGAACTCTGCTGAGGCTGCAGTGTATCACAAAAGTGAGTACACCCCTCGCATTTCTGCAGATATTTAAGTATATCTTTTCATGGAACAACACTGACAAAATGACACCTTGACACAATGAAAAGTAGTCTGTGTGCAGCTCATTAATTATTAGTTAATTTATTTTCCCCTCAAAATAAAGCCATTAATATCTAAACCCCTGGCAACAAAAGTGAGTACACCCCTTAGTGAAAGTTGTCAATATTAACATACAACATGTCAACTGTCAATATTTTGTGTGGCCACCACTATTATCCAGAATTGCCTTTACTCTCCTGGGCATGGAGTTGACCAGAGCTTCACAGGTTGCCACTGGTATGCTGTTCCACTCCTACATGACGACGTTGCGGAGCTGCCGGATATTTGAGACTTTGCGCACCTCCACCTTGCGGATCCCCCAAAGATGTTGTATCAAGTCTGGAGACATGCTTGGCCATTCCATCACCTTTACCCTCAGCCTTTTCAGTAAAGCAGTGGTCATCTTGGAGGTGTGTTTGGGGTCATTCTCATGCTGGAACACTGCCCTGGGACCCAGTTTCTAGAGGGAGGGGATCATGCTCTGCTGCAGTATTTCACAGTACATGTTGGAGTTCATGTTTCCCTCAATGGAATGTAACTGTCCAACACCTGCAGCACTCATGCAGCCCCAGACCATGACATTCCCACCACCATGCTTGACTGTAGGCATGACACAGTTATCTTTGTACTCCTCACTTGGTCGACCACCGGAACCAAACAAATTAATCTTCCGCTCATCAGACCATAGGATATGGTTCCAGTAATCCATGTTCTTTGTTGACATGTCTTCAGCAAACTGTTTGCGGGCTTTCTTATGTACCGTCTTCAGAAGAGGCTTGCTCCTGGGGTGACAACCATGCAATTTGATGTAGAGTTTGGCGTATGGTCAGGGCACTAACAGGCTGACCCCCCACCTCTTCAATCTCTGCAGCAATGCTGACAGCACTCCTGCGACGATCTTTCAAAGAAAGCATTTGGATTTGACGCTCAGCACATGCGCTCAGCTTCTTTGGACAACCAACCCGAGGCCTGTTCTGAGTGGACCCTGCTCTTTTAAAACACTGGAGGATCTTAGCCACTGTGCTGTAGCTCAGTTTCAGGGTGTTGGCAATCTACTTGTAGCTTTGGCCATCTTCATGTGGCGCAACAATACGTCTTTTAAGATCCTCAGAGAGGTCTTGTGGTGGCCATGTGGTGCCATGTTGGAACTTTCAGTGACCAATATGAGAAAGTATGAGAGCTGCACTACAAATTTGAACACACCTGCTCCCGAACACTAACTTGACACTAACGAGTCACATGACATTTTGGAGGGAAAATGACATGCAGTACTCAATTTGGACATTTAGGAATGCAGTTTCTAAGGGGTGTACTCACTTTTGTTGCTAGAGGTTTAGATATTAATGGCTATGTTTTGAGTTATGTTGAGGGGAAAATAAATTAACTAATTAATAATTAATTAATTAATTAATAAGCGGCACACAGACTACTTTTCATTGTGTCAAAGTGTCATTTTGTCAGTGTTGTCCCCGGAAAAGATACACTTACATATCTGCAGAAATGTGAGGGGTGTACTCACTTTTGTGATACATTGTATATAGCTGATCCACTGTTTAGCAGCCCGGACAAAAACCACACTGCTCCTACTGAATCCAAGATCCAACTTTCCGACGGACCCTCGTCTCCATTACTCCTGCAGAAGAAGGTTTTTCGGGTCACTCATAGGCTAGGTTCATACCACAGGTCTAAATGCACAATTCCAATTTTTTGTTATATGTTTTTTTGGCGTGCCCGTTCAGACTGCCTTTGTCCATTGAACCCATTCAAGTATCACGCATGCGCACTAATTCTAGTCCGAGACTCGCTGAGCAACTAACTCGCATGCGCAGGAGTTTAAAAAAAAATAACTACACATGACGCACACACACACACATACAGACAGTTTGCCCCGACTCCCAGCCGTGTAAGCAATCTTGAAATATTGCTCATTTGGAGGAGAGACAAAACCAACAATTCTCAGGCTTATCCTCAACCCATTTTATTTTATATGACTGTTGTCAAGCCCGCTTCTTCCCCAAAAAGCGCGTTCAAACTAGGGGCTAACGCTAGTGCACAGCTGCACTGCTACCGTTGCGCCCTGTCTCTCTCACTCTTTTCTGACGTAATTGCTGCATGAATTCTGATTTGGGAGACTTGACAGTTCAGACCGCCGCCACATTCTGGAAAATTGTGGCCCAGATTAGATTTAAACCTCATACGAAACTGACCTAGATCGGATTTGAAATGGTACACTTCTATGCGACTTGTCCCGCTCAGACTGTCATGTTAATGCCTCTCTCAAGTCGGAAAAATATGAAAAACTCGGATTCGTGCATTAATACCTACGGTATTAACCTAGCCATAGGCTAGCCTAGTCATAGGCTAGGTTCATGCCGCAGGTGTTAATGCACAAATCCGATTTTTTGTCATATGTTTTTTTGGCGTGCCCGCTCAGACTGTCTTTGTACATTGAAGCGGTTCAAGTATCACGCATGCGCACTAATTCGCAGTCCGAGATGCGCTCAGCAAAGTGACCCGCATGCGCAGAAGCGTCAAAACAAATTACACATGCTAGCTGTATGTCATTCCAGGGTGATCATATTTTGATTTTCAAAAAGAGGACACAAATAACAGGCATTAATTATCCCTTTTTAGTCTTATATTCAAAGTTTATATGGACTGATAGAACGCATACGCGCACACACATAAACCTTGACCTGTGTGCGTGAAATGACATGGGTGCGTCAGTTTGCCCCGACTCAGCCATGTAAGCAATAATGAAATATTGCTCATTCGGCGCACTGAATGAAAATCGAAAATTGTCAGGCTTATCCTTTTCTTTATTTTATTTTATTTTTTATGACTGTGGTCAAGCCCGCTTCGTGCTTAAAAGCAGAGTTCAAGCTAGAAGCTAATGCCCAGCTACATCGCTGCCGTCCTGCCTGCCGCTTTCGCGCTTTGCTGACATCATTGCTGCATGAATTCTGATTTGGGAAACTTGACAGTTCAGACCGCCGCCACATTCTGGAAAAATGTGGCCCAGAGCAGATTTAAACCACATATGAAAGTGACCTAGATCGGATTTCAAATGGTCCACTTCTATGCGACTTGTCCCGTTCATACCGTCAAGTTAATGTCTCACTCGAGTCAGAAAAACACAAAAAACTCGGATTTGTGCATTAAGACTTGTGGTATGAACCTAATCATAGAGTCTCGAGCCTTCTAAATGGTATGGTGAATCTCGCGAGTAAAACCCAGAAAACCTTTGCTATATATTGCGAAGATTGTGTGGTGCTATTCTTTCGTATTGGAGTGCTGGCGAGGTATTAAGGAAATGCCGTCATAAGGGAGAGCCCGGCAGCATAGGCAGAGTTTGACTTTTGGGCCGGGGGGGGCACAACATGTTGATGACCCCAAAACGCAGTGTCAGCAATAAAATTAACTTACAAGAATATTTATAATAATAAGTTGAAAATGAACAATTTTTGTTCCCCATCATTCTTGAGGGGAATTCTAAATCAGGCTGCTTAGGACGGCTATATTTTTCGCCAAGATTGTCATCCATTGAATATGATACGCCCGCCGTTGTCGTTTCAATGTAGTTACCCCAGTCAAAAATTGTATCCCCTGGGCGGAGCCATATGGAGGTAGATTTGTGCCCTATTCGATCAAAAAAAAATGTGTTCGAATGCAAAAATTAATTTGAAACAAAAAAAAAAAATGCATTTGTTTTTTTTTGGGTTATTGAAGCAACTTTTTTGATTGGAGTAATGTTGTTTTGTGTTTGGGCCACATTTTGGCTAGGATATTTGTGTCTTTATTATTCAATCATGAAATAAGTTGCTTCTACCAAAAAATATATATTTTCAAATTAAAAATCAATCAAAAAATTTTTTTCATTCATTGAAAAAAAGTTTTTGAATGCGAAAAAAATATTTGGGACTCAAATATTTGCATTTCAACACTTAATTTTTAATTAAAAAAAAGTTGATTTTAGCAGTCCTTTTTGTGTTTGGTCCATATTATGGGTAGGACATTTGTGTCTAAATCATTCAATCCCCAAAAAAGTTGCTTCAATCAAAAAAAAATATATTTTCAAACAAAAAAAATCATTTGAAAAAAAAAAAATTGCCCACCCCTCATTTTTAAAAAAAAAATAATATGCAAAGCAAAAGACCGTCTAAGGTGCTAGTCACATGATCTGTTCGAAACATAATTTTTACCCATTATAAAAATATCTTTTTTTGTTCATTTCATTCATTTTTGTTGTTTGCTTTATTGCTTTACAACTTATATATATAGGAAAGTCAGTTACATGCAATGACACTTTTCGGCCACCAGGGGGGGCCTGGCCCCCCTGCCCCCCTCTTAAACACTGCTTATGGCCGGCAGCGAGGCGCGTCCCTTGTTGCTAAGGTGTTGCTATGTAACTCAAAAACTACGCGGTCAATCCCAAAAAAAACAAAAAAATGGTAATTGAGTTTTGAGACAGCGAATGATGCATTCAATACAATTTAACCAAGGAAAATGCTTTAAACGAATTAAAGTCTCCACGTGCCCTTTAAGCGCCACAGTCGCAAAATTGCCACAAGCGATATTGCTGACTTTAATATGCCAAAGCTGCAAATATGGTGCCTCTTGTAGTTACTACTTTGGACCAAAAGATAGTAGATATCTGCCACCTGAACAATATTCACCTTCTGATGAAGATGATCAATTATCTAGCGAGACAGAAAGTGACACTGTGTCCGTCCGTAGCGGCTGCCAGTCTGTGTGGCATGACAGTCTATGCAGCACATACTAGAGCCAGTCCTTTGCACCAGCATAGAAAAGTTGTTTTTTTTAAATCTCATAAAGCAATGGGATAAGGAATCAGTGCATGCAACTACTTCCCAACTTAAGCCGAGCACATCAGCTCTGCTCATACACTGTGCATCATATGTGTATAGATGTAAGTGTAGAGGCCTGACTTGTCTAATCGAGATTCAGGGGAGGCTTCAAGGAGGAATACATTATCAAAGTGTGATAGACTCTAAACCCCTCTTCATACATAATAAATTATTCAGAGCTCTGCGAACTAAACTCAAAGTCAATGATAAATGCAGTGCAGTCACCACAGTGTGAAACCACACTTCATTAGGTTGGCGTGAATGCAACTGAGACAAAAATAACAAACAGAATAATAAGGGCTTGCAGGCTTTTCAGATGGGGCTGGCAACGGGGTTAAGGAGGGCAAGAGATGGAGGAGTGGTGGAAGGGAATGCAACTAGGTATGAATTAAAAGAATCCTGGGGAAATTGACAGGAGTGTAACAAAAGGCTGTCAATAAAGCAGAAGACTGTCAATGAAAGACTCCAAAATGCCTTAGGAAAGCAAATACCTGTATGGACATCAATCATAATGGCAATTGGGCAGTTATAAAAATACAGCATGTTACATTCTTTAACCCCTTGATTCCAGGATTTCAGAAAATTAAGGTTTAAGAATCTTTTACTTCTGTTTTTGCTTTCAAGTAGATCAATCAATATAATAAAATAATAAAGAATATCAAATCAAAAAACTACCCCCCGAAAAAAGAAACAATAATAAAATACATTGTTGTAATTTGTATGATGCGAATTGCGACTAGGCCTGTCATGATAACAAATTTTAGTAGGCAATATATTGTCTCATAAATTATTCCCGATGTGTGATATTATTGCCAGTTTTTTTATTTATTTATTTAAACAAATTCAAACACAAATATAGCAACAATACAGTCTAATAAATCACCTATTCAAATGCAATACATTGTTATTCTTAAAACAAACACAACCTATATTACAAATTATAAATATAGAAAAACCACAATGCATAATGAGCCATTTTAAAGCTAGTTAAGTGCAGAATATGAAATAGGTGATATACCCAATGTTATTTTTGTTGTTTGCAAATTAGAGCCCATTAAAAGTGTTCATTTGATCCAAAATCACTGTCATCTTGTCCTGCAAAGTGCACATCTTAACAAATTTGAAGCCAAATTATTATCATTTATTACATCATATTATCGTCAGATTTTTCATAATGGGTGTCATTTTCAATCTATTCTTAGTGTAGAATCTGAAGAATGTAAGATTGCAGTCTGAACTCATTTCCACTGGATAGCTAGAATATAAAAGTTCCTCACAATCCTTCGGAATTGTGTCTTTAGTCTGGAATATATTCAAACATGAATAATTATATCTCCATGTTTTGCAACGTGACGCTTTGTTTTGATTAATCTGCGCATGTCAGACGGCAGTTGTCAAACGTCCTTTCGGAATAAAGGCAGTCACATGTAAACGCTGGATCGGAATAGATGAAGTGACATGTAAACAGCTGATGTGAAATTTCCATTCGGAATGATTTGAATCGGTATGAATAAAAGTCAGCATGTAAACGTGGCTAGTGTTGAACCATTGCATTTTTCAATAGTCCAACCCCCAGGCTCATTAGGATATAAGTCCACACTTAGGAAACACAGACAAAACCACTGACTGTATCTTTGTCACTTTTCTTTTTATGTGTGTTTTATCTTCAGTCAAAGTCACAAAACGTCAGACAAACCGAATACTGGTGACACTCTGAGATTGAAATTGGAGCTAATGACCCCTGTTGCAACTAGTCTCTCTGCACCCTTTTCAGTCTTTCGGGATGACAAACTAGATTTGGCGACAAAATACTCTACTTAAAACAGGCCTTTGAAGGGAAAGCTGCTTTTCTAGTTAGATCCTAGACTTGCTGCCATATGCAAAATTATATTTGTCTTAGGGATCAATCAGAGATTGAGAGAGAGCTATCTGATGAGATTTTTGAAGCACCAAATCGGAAATAATGGCAGCACTTGACTGTAGCTGCCGCAACATTCTGTGGAATAGATCTAAGTAAAATGATGGAGAGTGCCTGCCAAAATGAGACTCTGTGGCGAGAGATATGATCATTTGACAGGCCTGTGTCTCAGTGTATGAAGCATGAAGCAAAGGAGAGCTGCTGTGAAATGTCATCATTATATCCCTATCCACGGGAAGCATTTGTGGACAATCCTCGAGCCACAGTATTAATTCCATTCTAATTAATACTATGATTATGATTAAAATTTGGAATTGATCTAGGAAAGATTAGTCTTGTTTCTCTAACCCAGGGGTCAGGAACCTATGGCTCACGGGCCAGATATGGCTCTTTTGACCGCTGCATCTGGCTCGCAGACAAATCTTCAATTATTAAAAAAAAAAAAAAAAAAGTTTCGTCATGTAATGGGAAGGGCGCTAGGACTTCGGGGGAAACCTGGCGGGCGTAAGAGCCACAGGGGAACCGTTAAAAAGGGGAACCAGTAGGGGCGCTCACATTTTTTTATTGGCAAGCCAGTGATCAGGTGACATTCGGGTCGGGACACTACAGACACTCCAGGTGTGGCTGTGGAGGACGTTCGGAGTCTGATGATGCGTGTGGCAGTCAGTTGAAATAGTAGCGATGGATCTGTAGCGTGGTGCAGACAGGGATTAAATGCTTCAGTCTGTTGTTACAAATTTAATTTTGCTTTATTTTCATTTTTCTTATACAGCTGAAACAAGGGAAAGAAACAACGTCCGTCTCGCATTGCTGCACACAGACGGCTCATTTCTTATTCGCTCTTAAAATGCAGATTATATGAATAAACAAATACAAGTTTTTGTGACAAAACATTTAACTTCTGCATTTTAGACACTACTAGCATTCACTCGTCGTACGCTCGCCATTACGAACACATCTGCAGTCACACATAAACATACTGTAATAGCCCCGAATGTGGAAATAGGAAGGAGAGGAGTCGGTGATGACTTTCCCACCTTATTGTGGCAACCCTAGAAATAATAAACAAAATAACAGCGGCATCCGCAACATGCTAACTCCGCTCTACGCGCTCTCCTCTTTGCTTCCCGCTACGTCACTACTCTTCCGTCTGATGGCCACTTCAAGGGCCCATAAATAGTTACGGACATTACAATACTTAACGATTAACATACTTCTGAACTATATCAACACTCAACACACATCACAATCATCCTAAAATAAAGCAATCCGCTAATATACACAGTCAAATTATACTCTTTTTCTCACCTCAGACAAGAAAAAAATACTAGTTTACAACGTCCGGCTCACATTACTGCCAAGACGGCTGATTTCTTATTTGCTCTAAAATGCGAACATTTATTGCCCATGCACGCCACTTAGCGAACGCCTCCCCCTTGCTGGTTTAAAACCGTAAGTACAAGAGTATCTGTGGATTAAAATAACTATTTAAATATTATTTAATAATTATTATTTAATTTAATTATTATTATTTATATAAGTTATTAAAAATAATTCAGAGACTTATTGTACTTTAAAAGTGTTGAAATTACATAAAATGCACATATTACTTGTATTTTTAGTTTTAAACATATTGTATGGCTCTCACAGAATTTCATTTAAAAATATGTGGTGTTCACGGCTCTCTCAGCACAAAAAGGTTCCCGACCCCTGCTCTAACCTATAGCTCGGTCAATAGAAATTTAGAGGGTAAAAAGCTAGAATCAACAGGGCTCAAATTAATAATTTCCCGATGACCAGGTACAAGCGAAAAATGCATGCCCGCTCAGACTTGTTAGCTGGAGATGTGTAAGAATTGGAAGTTACTAGATGTTATATGAGTAGGAATTGTGATAATATCCATATATTTTACTCAATACAACGTGCCTAAATATTTGTACAGTGGTACCTCTACATACGAAGTTAATTCATTCCAGGACCTTGCGTGTAAGTTGAAATGGTTGTAAGTCGAGCAGGATTTTCCCGTAAGAATACATTATAATTCCATTAATTCGTTCCACAGCCTGAAAACTTACACTAGATCCTTAATAAATGCTGCTAGTACTGTTACAGATAGCAATTACACTGAGCAAAACAAATAAATTATGAATAAAAATCAAAATATTAATAGTAATAATACCTGTAATAATTTAACAAATCGGATTCTGAAGGAATCTGACCTTTTTAGCCAGATTGCTGGAATCACGCCAGCCTTGGTGGAGCGCCAACGACACGGGCCGGCGAAATCCCAACAACCCAGCTAGAAGGCCAAACGCCACGAGTTCACCTAATCTTAACCCCTTGTACCGACTCCATTTTGAAAGCTGGAAAAAGGCTTTGAAACACAGGTTGACAATTTATTCAGGTCGGCAGTGATGGAACGGCAAGGCAAAACAGCAACAGGAGTGTCCGTCCTAAAATCGGACAGGTGGTCCCCCTAGTCTGAACATAGCATATCTTTACCGATGTTCGTCATTTTTTCTGCATTCTTTTTTAGTATGTTAAGCTTCATTTCCATGATTGGAAGACCCGTCGATCTTCTTTGGAGCCATAAAGAGAAAAAAGGAGGGCCAAAAGGCAAAGATACTCTCGTCGCACAAATACAGCCAAGCACTATGCACTAGTTAAGCACAAACACTGTTGCTGAGGACTGAATGGCGGACAAGGCACTGGCATTGTAAAGTCAAAACATTGTGAGTTGAGGACTCTCTGTATTTGAATCGGCAGGAAAAAAGGAAACTGCATATTACATTCATTGTTCTGAGTCCAGGTTCGACCAGCTCAGAATTGGGGAAAGGCACACAGAATTCTGTACTTTGTCGCAACCATTGAAAGATAGAGATAAAAGTAGCGTAAATTCCATGGACTTTCTGAGTCTTTTCATTGGTGTCCCTTTGAGAGAAAACCAAATACACAGTAATGAGTTGGCAAGATTTTTAACTTGGATTTTGTATAGTGACAACAACCACACCAGACACACGATATATCACCCAGTCCAAAATGTGATTATTGTTGCAACTATGAGGTAAACAACGAATAGCCCCTGCTGTCAATGAAAACACCCGGAAGTGTCTGTATTGTTACACAAATAAGGTAGACAGCTAACGAGCATTACTTGAAAGATTAGGAAACAGTAGTGCTGAACAAAATGAAGTCATCTGAACCACTGCAATTTTATTATCACAGATCTGATGGGATTCACGCATGACTGGGTGAAATTAGACACACTCAAGTTGAGAAACTAGTGCCAGGATTAGCGATCAGGCTGCAAAGAATACGATGTCAACATATCCGCATTTGAAAGTGATTCACATAATACTGGGTTCTACGCCTCACACTGCTGATTTGTGTACGCTCCACCCCACCTGATTACATCTCTGACTCTCCCCACCCTCATTTTTCTCTTCAGTCACCAGGCCCCCCACATGGTGTCAACCGGAAATGCAATTGCTAACGATGGCGGTACTGTTCATAGTTAGTGTAGGCATTTAATGTATTTCGTGTTGCTGTTTGTTCTTCTCTTCTGTCTATCTGTTCTCTATTTTCCTTTCTGCCCTCCCTTGACCCTTGCCTGCTGGCTGCTTTCTCCTAACAAACGAAACACAATCCATGATAACAATGGGAGCATGTCATACATTAAAACTGTTCAGACCAATAGGACACTCAGATTCCCATTCTCCTTGTCAAGCAGCTGAACAGGACAGGTTAAAAATAGGGAGATGCAGCTGCAATGTAGTAACAATAAAAGGACACCATAAAGGCGTCGATACACAATCGCTTTTTCATCACTAACTAGTATGTTTCACACTGGCTGCTTTTATGCCCCATACACCAAACAACCCCAAGAACAACGCCTTTATTAAACAGAAAACACCACAACGTGACAACGGCAAACACCACTTTCTGTCAAGGTTGCCACATCTACCCATTAACCAGTGCGGGCGTACCATACAATACACACCCAGACGTGAACTTATTACCTCCATGGTATCATTGCTCCACTGGCTTCCAGTTCATTTTAGAATAGATTTCAAACTTTTACCGTTTGCTTTTAATTCTATTAATGGCCAGGGTCCTTCTTATTTGTTGGCAATTTTAACCCTCCGTAACTCTGGCAGGGCTCTTCGTTTTACCGGCCAGCTTCTTCTGAAAGTTCGGAGGTCAAGACTTAGACAGTGAGTAAACGATCTTTTGCAGTAGCTGCCCCCAGGTTGTTGAATAGCCTGCCCACTGAATTCCACACCATTTTAAATCACGAATAAAAACACGCTTTTTCAGTTTCGCTTTTTCTCCAGACTAGGGTAGCCTGGTTTTATTTCTTAAACGAACCACTGATATAAAGACATGTAGTTCTTCAAAGATAAATGTTAGTACGGGTAATAATAATTTCATATTAAAACCCCTCTTACTGTTTTCGTTTTAATACATTTTGTAAAAATTGAAATAAAAAAATGAACTAGTAGCTCGCCATTGTTGTTGACATCGCAGGGTGATGACGTCACAGGGCCACGCTGCTGTACTTCACAGTCACTCTAACTATGTAAGGTAGTGATTTAAATACACCACAAGGTGTCAATGGCGAGTTTTACATGAATAAAAGTCAAGGCAATGAGTGTGTTTTGTCCCTCGACTGACGCCGTAGCTCGCTATTTTTTATTTTATTTTTTTTTAGACTGGGTCTATTGTGATCCAGGTTCATTTGAGTGTTGTCTTCACAAGACTCCTGAAAATGGCTCCCAGCATCATAGTTTGCGTATTGTGACTAAATATTGCCATCCAGTGTATTTGTTGAGCTAAAGCAATTGCTAAAATGTTTAAATATAGTTTGACCAAAGTCTGTTTTATGTGTATTTTGCACATCTATTTTGATTGTGAATGCCAGTTCTCTTTGCATTGTTGTGTTAACTGTGTGAGAATAGGGCCTCAGTAATACAGATTGACGCGTTTTTCATCTTGGTGACATTTTTTGAGAGATATGAGTATTAGTTTTGTAGTATTTCACTATATGATACTTATGTGTATTGTGAAAGAGTTGTGGAAGCTTATGCCAATAAACGGTGCGGTCCAAGCTACGAATCTGAATCCCTGTGTCCACTCTTCTTTCCTTTTCCCTCTGTGGATTAAAGAAACTACAGCTTCAGTCAAGGGAAGAAATACACTCATTGGCTTGATCCCTAATTAATGTAAAACTCGCCATTGACACCTTGTGGGGTATTTAAATCACTACCTTACATATTAAAGAGTTACACTTTTTTTTTTTTTTTTTTTTAAGAGTGACAGGTGGAATTCTGGCAGCGTGGTGACATCAACAACAATGGCAACCTACTAGTTAAAATAATTTTACAAATTGTATAAAAACGAACACATCAAGAGGGGTTTCAATATCAAATTATAACAACTTGTACTAACATTTATCTCTTAAGAACTACAAGTTTTTCTATCTGTGGATCTCTTAAAGAGTTTTAGTGTTTTCATGTTTTATCTGTTTTGTTTTATTTGCTGTTTTGACTTTTATCGCGATGCGTTGCTTTCGTTTTTTTTTTTTTTTTTTTTTTAATAAATGCCATTATATAATACTTTCCTGGCTTTTTATTATCATGAACTATATTTATTATTGTTGTAAAGCACTTGGAGGACCTTTCAGGGATTTGTAAAGGGCTGTAGAAATACATTTGAATTTGATTTGATATAAAAAAAAATATCAATCACTACAGTATGAATATCCATCCAATATGAATCCCTTTAGTTATATTCTGGAAAATTCTAAATATTTTGGAAAGCCAACGTCTTGTTGTCGAGTACTCAAAGCCACAACGTATCATCACAGCACATTTAAATTTGTACATGAGACCGAAAAGTTTGAAAGACAACTGCAACATTGCAATAGCAAGAGATGTGCCTTTTGCCCTGAGACGACACTGTTGCCATTTTCTATGTAAATTTTTGGAATTTCGAATAATTTTGTCACACTAAATGGAGGCCTACAGAGATCAAACCCATTTAAGAACACTCACAGAAATATAAAGTACAACTGTGTGAAATTTTGTCAAAATCCACCCAGCAATTTTGGAGTCCATAGGGAACGAACAAACAAACACACAGACACACACAAAGTTCCTTTTCTTACCCCTAAATTCCACTTACTCCTTGTCTGCTATGCCCATTGCCACTGCATAGGTCTCCCATCCAGTCTGTACACCTGAGGACTCCTGACGCGCATGCGCAAAACAGAGCACATGACCAAATGTGGGGATACAAGCCGGAAGACTAACCAGTTTTTTTTATCGAACATATTTTAACTTTTTTTTTTAACATGTGTCAAGACAGACATTCTTGTTTGTGTCAACGAGTCCTATTCTGAAAGCTTTTATCTGTTTTCGTAATTTTAGGTCATTTCCAAGAAGAAGTGCCTTGCTTTGTGTCGGCTGATTGACATGGCACAGAGGTGGCAAAGAAGATGTCACTTCTGGGTCCACCCTATCAATCAACAAAGAAGGCACCAAGGGAAATTCTACCATCTCTAGCAAGAGTTGAGGATAGACCATTAATGACATTACACATACTTCAGGATGTCTGCAGATAAGATGGATGAACTTCTCTCCATCATTGGCCCAAATTTGAGACGGCAGTGTACCACATACAGGGCAGCCATCGTCCCCAAACAAAGACGACCAGTTGGGCTTAGTTATAAACAATGAACTTAATTTCAGAGCACACACAAAAAATGAAGTCAAAAGAACTTGGAACCAATAAAGTACAAATAAAAGTAGTCAACTATATTGTTTATTTTGCATATTAATGATATTTGAGGTGTGTCAAAGTTATTGAAACTGGTTCTTTCTGCCGATGACACAAATATTTTTGTTCAGGAGAGAATTTGAAGGAATTACAGGAAGACATGATGTATGAAATTTGGTGTGATTATAATAAATTATCTTTAAACTTAGTAAAAACAAAATTCATGTTGTTTGGTAATAAAAGGAATTCACAGGCATTTATTTCGATTGAAGGTGTGGACATTGAGCAAGTCTCCGAAATAAAATTTCTTGGAGTCATTATTGACGAATAAATCAATTGGAAACCACATATAAAATATTTGCAAAATAAAATATCAAGGAGTATTTCAGTAATAAATAAAGCAAAATTGTTTTTGGATTTTGATTCTCTCTATAATCTGTACTGTTCTTTAGTTCTTCCTTATTTAACTTACTGCATGGAAGTCTAGGGAAATAATTACAAAAACTCATTGCAAACTCTAAGTATTCTTCAAAAAAGAGTACCGTAATACGTATTATTCATAGGAAAGGATATGTGGACCATACTCATTCCCTTTTTTTTGGATTCAAAGATTTTAAAATTTGTTGATTTGGTTCGTTACCAAACAGTACAAATTATGTTCAAGGCAAAAAATAATAAATTGCCTGGTAATATTCAGAAACTGTTTAATTTAGAAGAAGTGCATTATAATCTAAGAAGGACATTTAATTTAAAAAAGATTAGGTACAGAACAACAATGATAGGTTTCAGTATCTCCATCTGTGGTGTAAGGATGTGGAATTCTCTGAATGTCGAGTTAAAAGAATGTCAAAGTATTAGTCAATTCAAGAGAATGTTTGAAAAGTCAATATTTCAGTGTTACATGTGCGAACCTGTTCAATGATTATTATTGAAGTTTTTATTTATCCTTTTGTGTTTACTTGCTTAATGATTTATTTTGTGATATTGCTATGCATGTACAACATGTATAGTTTTTAATTATATGGAGGTACGTCTTAGGTATAAAATTTATTATATTTTGAATATGTAGGGGTGGGGACCTTGTAAGCTATACTTTTTCTCACTCACTCACTTGTGTTATTATTTCAAATAATGTTTTTTGTGTGAATTATTCTGTGTAACCTCTGAAATAAATCAATCAAATATATATACACTGCTGGCCGAAAGTATTGGCACCCCAGCAATTCTGTCAGATAATGCTCAATTTCTCCCAGAAAATGGTTGAATTACAAATGCTTCAGTAGTAATATCCTCATCAACTTTGCTTGCGATTAAAAAACACAAAAGAGAATGGGGGAAAAAAATTCAATCGTTATCATTTTACACAAAACTCGGCCATAAGTATTGTCGCCCTTTGAAAAAGCATGCGATGCCGCTCTAATTTGTGTAATTAACAGCACCTGTTACTTACCTGTGGCACATAACAGGTGGTGCCAATAACTAAATTACATTTGCAGACAGTTAAAATGAACCTGTGTCCTTGTGTGTACCACATTGAGCATGGGGAAAAAAAGAAGACCAAAGAACTGTCTGAGGACTTGAGAAGCTTGTGAGGAATCAGGGCAATCTCAAGGCTACAGGTCTGTTTAGAAAGACCTGAATGTTCCTGTGTCTACCGTGCGCAGTGTCATCAACAAAGTGTAAAGCCCATGGCACTGTGGCTAACCTCCCTAGATTTGGACGGGAAAGAAAAATTGACGAGAGATTTCAACGTAAGATTGTGCAGATCGTGGATAAAGGAAGAACCCACTTCTGACCTAGAGACATAAAAAAGCCAGGCCGGAGTTTGCCAAAACTTACCTGAGAGAGCCAAAAATGTTTGGAAGAATGTTCTCTGGTCAGATGAGACAAAAGCAGAGCTTTTTGGGAAAAGGAATCAACATACCAGGAAAAAAATTAGCCCTTCAAAGAAAAGAACACGGTCCCCACAGTCAAACATGGCGGAGGTTCCCTGATGTTTTGGGGTTGCTTCTCTGCCTCTGGCACTGGACTGCTTGACCGTGTGCATGGCATTATGAAGTCTGAAGACTACCAACAAATTTTGCAGCATAATGTAGGTCCCAGTGCGAGAAAGCTAGGTCTCCCTCAGAGGTCATGGGTCTTCCAGCATGACAATGGCCCAAGACACACTTCAAAAAGCACTAGAATATGGTTTGAGAGAAAGCACCGGAGACTTCTAAAGTGGCCAGCAATGAGTCCAGACCTGAATCCCATAGAACACCCGTGGAGAGATCTAAAAATGGCAGTTTGGAGAAGGCAACCTTCAAATGTCAGAGACCTGGAGCAGTTGGCCAAAGAAGAATGGTGTAAAATTCCAGCAGAGCATTGTAAGAAACTCTTTGATGGATAACGGAAGCGGTTGTTTGCAGTTATTTTTTTCTAAAGGTTGAGCTGCCAAGTATTAAGTAGTACTTTTGTCCGGCCCATTTTTGGACTTTTGTGTAAAATGATACTGATTTTTTTTCATTCTCTTTTGTGTTTTTCATTGCAAGCAAAATAAAGACATTACTACCAAAATATTTGTAATTGCAGTCATTTTCTGGGAGAAATTGAGCATTATCTGACAGAATTGCAGGGGTGCCAATACTTTTGGCCACCTGTGTATGTATATATATATATATATATATGTACACAACTTGTGGCAGTTAATGTTTACCTGTAAAATCTACAACACAAACAAGGCAAACAAAATAACAAGATAGTTATTCAGGGGGGAAAATTGAATCATCCCATTGTGTCTGAAGAAAGCATCGTCAGGCTGAGGAGGAGGGGTGCATAGATTCTATGAGAGTGTACAGCGAATGGGTTGGGGTTGTATTTGTACATTTTGGGGTGCTAGAAAGGATAGGGGCGTAACTGCAAGGAAGGTAGGGGTTGACTGGACCTTCTTTCCAATGAATGGATAGTGCTTCAAATGGAGCATTTTGCCTGTCGTCTGGCATCCTTATCTAATCTTTTGAGCATTGGGACAATGCTCAAAGCTATCATCCCCTTCATTTTCAGGGATGTAAGGTTCCTGTGCGTCCTGCAGTATGCTCATCAATCTGTCTCCAAGGTCGCATAGTTGGCTGGAGCGTCCCTATAGAGTACCAGATGCAGGAGCAGTAGTTCTTGTCACTTTCCTGCTTGATGTGTTTGGTTAGGACTGTGTCGTAGCCCTCTCTCTGGGGTTCCGAGACCGGGAAGGCTTTGCTGTGGCATGAAGGAGATAGTACCATTTCTCGTAAGCACCAACACACTTAATATTATCAATCAGGGTATAGTATCTTTTTCTCGTATTTACAGATCGACTGTTTGTATTACGCTAACACACTCAATTTAGAATAAATAGCACTTATACCATAGTTTAAGGAAAACAAGCAGAATATAGGGCATAAAAGATACAGGATGCGTCCTTATCACGGAAGCCCAATGTGTGTGTCATGCAACTGACTGAGCAAGATTGCCGCTGACAAGCCCACATCTGCACCACTAACTCTCGCAATCAGTTCTCCCGGACAGTCCAGAACAAATGGCGGGACGCCCTGTCCCAACACAAGACACACCGGAGAATGCCCAATATCCAACTGAACTGACTGAACTAATACGACTGATAAGACTCTAAGAGCCCCTTTGACGCTGAGGTGGCAAAATCCACAACCCTAGTTGCCCTGACAACAGTAACTCCCGAATCCTCCTGTCCAATCCACAAACAGGCAATAATCCCAAACACACCCTTCTTCCTGCCCACGGCACGCCCCGTGAGAGCCTTCAAAAGGCTGAATGTTTAACTAAGCGTTGTCATTTTTCTCGGGAACCTTTTGTTGACGTGTGATATGCTCACCTTGATCGCTGTTGACCTGAATAAATTGTCAACTTGTTTTCTGTGAGCCTTCTGTAAACCTTTCAAAATGGAGTCAGTACAAAGGGTTAAAGGGATCCTCGATCTTAAAAACAAGTAGGCTCTAATAAACCACAGTTGTTCTTTTGTACTAAAATATGTTGTTAGAAACACATAAAATGTGAAATCAATGGCAATATTTTATTATATTTAGTACATATTTTGACCGATAGTTAGCGCCATGTTTTGCGGGATCGGAGTGATGATGTAATTAGGACCTTTCTAATTATGTACAACAATTGTGTATTGCTGCGTAAATTCGCTAAGTAAAATGCCACAATGTGCTGCTTTTGGATGCAATTTCCAGTCAAATGGAAACAAGGGGAGTGATGTGAGTCTCCACAGATTTCCTATTGACAAGAAGAGGTGAAAGGTTTGGGAAAATGCCTGTATTTGACAAACTTCCCAAAGACCCAAGACTTTGCTATTGCCATTTTTCTCCTACCGCGTTCGAGGCTTTTAGTCGACGACAGCTTATGAAAGAGCTCACCGGAGTGGCTGGATATATGAGGAGACTAAAATCAAATGCTGTTCCAACTATTTTCCCTCACAAGAAACCTCAACGCGCTCGGATAGCGAGTGAAATGCGCGCAATAAAGCGCCAAAGACAAGAAACTGCTGGCCGCTCTCCTAAGCAGGCAAGCCGCTCCTGTCGCTAAAGCGGGAGGCGAACTTTCTGGCGTACTGCTAGTCACAGAGGAATCTAATAATTCACCTATACTGTCAGTTCATCAGGCAGTAAGTGTGTCTGTTCAGTATTCACCTAATATGAGTGATGCTGCCACTCAAACTGATCCAGACACGTCCGATGCAGCGATAGTGGCCAGCTGATACGCGCGAGCACTTAATATGTACCACCCTTTTGTAGCTAAACTTGAATTGGATGTACAAGACATGGAGGACACTCGATCCAGATGACGAATTAAATGAGGACAGCCACGACACGACTCCGATCCTATCACATGTGTGCATTCATAGTTTTATTACCTTCAGTGAGAGTTTATAATGTCAATAGTCATGAAAATAAAATGCACGAATGACAAGGTGTGTTCAAACTTTTGGCCTGTACTGTATGTAAAGCACACGACAGCTCTGGATGGTAACAATTTACATAATTATACTGGAATAAGTTTGATCACGCAATAGCTCACCTTGAAGATCTGCAAACAAAAACCGGAGTTCTCAACAGCTTACACTCTCTCGCTCCATTGTCATTGAGACGCACTTGCCGTGAGTACATCACCAGTTTTGCCCAACTCTTGTCTTATCAGGTATTTCCTGTTCTGCATTTTGCTTTGCTGCTTGTCTTGTGAACGACCGACAGTGCTGTCCTGCGCTTCAGTTTTCCGATCTGGTTCAAATTGGAAGGGCAGAACCGACGACATGTTGGGGTAGCTAACGAGTGGCACGCTGGGAGTTCGGCAACGGGCCCAGTGACGTCACCGCACTACGACATCAACAAGAATGGCGACCTATCACTTAAAATAATTTTACAAATTTTATTAAAACGAAAACATTCAGAGGGGTTTTAATATTAAATTATTTAACTCATACTAACATTTTTCTTTTAAGAATTACTTGTCTTAAAGATCGAGGATCCCTTTAAAGTGCATGTGACACGAAAAAGCATGTTAGTTTAATGATACACGCGGTATTTTATGCACCTGAATGAAATGGACCACTTGAATGTGTGAAGAAGCGATCGATATATTTATTCATTTTTTTAAATCCCGTGCGACGAAAATGACAGACTTCCGGCCCCCGCCGGGAGAGCACTAGACTCGGCTTATTGCCCTCTTCTTGTGCCGGGTGTTCTGTCAAATTTTCCGACCGATCAGAAATTGCAACTTTGTGGTAAAAATAGCCGCGAATACAGCGATTACAAAGTAAACTCTACGAACTTTGTTTAAATAAAGGACTACTTACGTTTGATCATGGATGGGCATGTAAAAAGCTCTCCTCATACACATAATGTCATGTTAGCTGCATAACAACTGCAGCCACCCTCCAATGAGTCTCTGGCTGTTTACAACTTCGCTGTGTAGTAAAGCATTATTTTGCCATATTCGTGTTAACCTTTTGGCAGCTACAAGCTCCTCCGACGTCAGCCGCTTTATTCGAAGCCAGGGAAGAGAAATGACATAAGCCCGACTTAGGTGACATAAAATATCATTCAGGAGGTGCGACAGTAAAGGTGAAGTCGACAGCCTTGACCATTATGGAGTAATTTTGCAATGTCGTCCTAAATAAATGCACTTTTATTATTTCATATTCCATTTAGCACAAGACTGTTATTTGTCATGACCATGCCATTTATTTAGCTATTGGGGAAAAATACTTGGATAAAAAGAATATCCTGTAAAAATATTGGAGTAGAGAGACTGAAACAATGACATTTTGCGGCTCTCTTTGTCACGTTTTCCTCGTTCTGAATAATTCAATGGGCTAAATAGTAAAACCGATGAGCCCGTTCTCCCGCTGACATCATCCACCTGTTGGGGACGCTAGAGCCCTATAATGGTAGGCTTGGCTAACCGGCAGATTGAAGACTAATTTCCCGTCATGTGCGCTTTGCTAAATTGTTGTATTTCGTCGAATCGTCTCAAAATATGATTCTAATTCACATAATAATGCTATTTAAGACTTTTTTTTTTCTCCTGTCGTACGCACTTTAAGACTAAAGTGAACGTGCTGATTTTGGCCTTTCGGCCAAATTGTCGGGGTCTCACCAGCCCAGGTCGTTGGAGCTGCGCCAGCGCGGGTCCAGCAGTTCGGCTGGCGCGATTCCGGCAGTCTGGCTAGAAGGTCGGATTCCTTCAGGCACTACCTGAAGCAGCTGATGTGGATGCTGGTGATGGTGCATCCAAAATTTCATGGGGGGCCTTCAGGCGTGGGAGAGGCAGGCACGTCTGGGGTTTTGACAAGTGTCGTCTCATCTATATTGCTCCTTGAACAGCAAATAAAAATATAAATACATATAAATACGACGGATTAACATTTTATTACATAAAGATGAATAAATTATTATTAATTATTTACAGTTGTACAAAAGGTGTTAAAAATCACATTTTTATATTTGTGGTGTTTAATTGCACCACCCAAAGAGTCACTTGGGAGTTAAGCATTTTTGTTTTTCACCTTCACATATCCATCGAGAAGACTCTGCCATTTGAATTTGCACTGCTCAACTGTTAAAGAAAAGAAAGAAATTTACTCTGAATTTTGTTTGCTTATGTAACAAATCAGGTTTGCACCTGAGAAACAGCACGAGGACACCGAATGAATCTTTTTGTTCAAGGACCGTTTATTTACAATTGTGCAAAACTAACTAGGAACAGAAAAGAAAAAGGCCTCATTTACTTGAGTAACTTTTTGAGAAAAATGTACTTCTAAGAGTAGTTTTGCTAAGCCATACTTTTTACTTTTACTTGAGTAGATTTATGAAGAAAAAATGCTACTCTTACTCTGCTACTTTGGGCTACACAAGAGTCAATAAAATTTTCCTCTTTATTCTACATATTAGATTTATTATTGTTTTGCCAGCGATGCCAAGACCAGCTCTACCAATTTCACCAATTAGACGTTAAACCAATCTGACGCAAGCTGGCCGTTCTATAATCGCGCCAGCCTGTCCAATGACGTGGTGTCTTTAAGGCACTGTAAAAATTGAAGTATTTGACATAGAGCGTTGCCCTCAAAAATATCCGAAGGCGCAGATTTTAACCTCTCTCCCAGTCTTTATTTGGCACAGATTGATCACGGAAAACCATTGTTTAAAGAACAAATCAATCAAAAATATCAGTTCCTCACAATGTTACTCATTACTTGAGTATACTTTTCACTGGATACTTTTTTACTTGTACTTCTATACCTTTTTTGGATGACTACTTTTGCTTGAGTAATATTATTTTTAAGTAACGCAACTCTTACTTGAGTAAAGTTTTTGGCTACTATACCCACCTCTGTCCATCATCAACTGTGCCAGCAATAGCATGAAAATCCTACACTGGAAGGAGAAAGTGTTCACTGCCTCAAGACTGCCCGAATATGTTGCCATAAAGTTTGTATGGATTTCCTTGACATGCAGAGGACCAAGAAGTTAGGAAAAAGTAGGTGAAAAATATCAACAGGAAGGACTTTGTTCCAAATCACAACAGCAGGGTGAGCTTTGGTCAGTAAAAATGAATCTTGTTGCAATTGGATTTTCTCATTGAGTTTTCTTTATTATCATGCACACTAGCAGTAGCCATCAGCAGTACAACCCCTAGCAAAAAGTATGGAATCACCAGTCTTGGACGAGCACTCCCTCATTTTATCATGTAGAACAAACTCAGATAAAAGGCTTGAAAAAATAATGAAATACTTCAAAGTGCAACTCTTTAGCATTCAGAAACATTAAAAGAAATGAATAAAAAACGTTGTGGTGGTCAGTAAACGTTACTTTTATAGCGCAAGGGCGGGGAAATATATACGGAATCATTTCATTCGGAGGAAAAAATATATGGAATCATGAGAAACAAACAAAGAAATAACAATCAAAACATCTCTAGTATTTAGTAGCACCACTTCTGGCTTTTATGACTGCTCTGAGGCATGGACTTGATGAGTATTCTTCATCAATTTGGTGTCAACTCTCTTTGGAGGAATAGTTTAACAGTATTAGCTCTGTGGCATGATGCAATGTCATCTTGGAAAATGGCAAACATATTTTCAATTGAAGGGATAAGAAAGCTGTCTAAAATTTCAATGTAAACTTGTGCATTTATTAAAGATTTAACCACAGCCATCTTCGGAATGCCTTTGCCTGACATGCAGCCCCATATCATCACGGACTGAGGGAATTTTGATGTTATCTTCAGGCAGTCATCTTTGTAAATCTCACTGGAACAGGACCAAACAAAAGTTCCAGCATCATCACCTTGTCAAGAGTCAACAATCTGCATTGGACAAGGTGTCAAGAGTCAAGAATTACAGAGTCAACAATCTGCATTGGACAAGGTGTCAAGAGTCAAGAATCTGCATTGATCAAGGTGATGATGCTGGAACTTTTGTTTGGTGCTGTTCCAGTGAGATTTACAAAGATGACCGCCTGAAGAAAACATCCAAATTTCCCTCAGTCCTTGATGATATGGGGCTGCATGTCAGACAAAGGCACTGCGGAGATGGCCGTGGTTAAAACTTTACTAAATGCACAAGTTTACATTGAAATTTTAGACAGCTTTCTTATCCCTTCAATTGAAAATATGTCATTTTCCAAGATGACAATGCATCATGCCACTGAGCTGTACTTTACTGCACTGTGCTCCACTGTTGAAGGTGTGTGGAATACATTTCATTGATGGCAAACCAACTAAAGGTGCCCCTATCCACTGTATCCAGTATTGCACCTGGGATATAAAATATCATTTTGTAAGTTGTATTCCTTTTCCTGGCATATTCCTATCTTGGTCAGTGAGGCAAGGAATATTATGGAATGGGCAAGAAGCAAGAAAGGCCATTTCAAAAAGAATGTAACATTTTTTTCTTCCGTCTCTTTACACAGGGGATAGAAACATCTGTCTGTGCCCCACCCAAACGATCGCGCACCTCAGACAGTCAATGCCTCGGAGGTTAACAGTTGTGCTGCCGAATCTACTCATGCAGAAGAGGATCTCAACAACCTGGAAAATATTCATTTGCTGAAGTGTGATGCCAGCATCCAATGGCCAGATCTCACAGACCACAACTGTTTGCCTCCAGGAGTTACTTTGGCCATTCCTGCATTTACATGTGGCTGTAAAGAACTGCCTGAGTATGAAGTGACACAAATGCCTCGTGGAATTTCAGCAGCATGGCCCTGTGACGTCACCGCCCTGCGACGTCAACAACAGAGCCGTGCAGAGACCGATGGAGGGGCAGGTGCTCATAGATCGAAAGGGGCACATGAACAAGTATTTAATACACCTTAAAACAACATAACTTCCATTTTAACCAGCTTTACAGTTTAATTGGCAGTGACTGTGACAGACTTTAATTGGGAGGGGGCAATAGTGAATAGAAATCAACATAGTCATCACTTTCTGGCTGTGGCTCAGTCAGTCTTTGCCTCTTTTCTTCCTTCAACCTCTACATCAAAACTTCCTTCCTCAACTTGTTGTTCATCTGAGAACAAACCGCATCAGATGGTCACTGACCCACTTTCAGCAGTTTTTTCAAACTACTATTTCATTATTATCCATATTAGACAACTATAGCACATAATTAATAATGTAATGACATTAAATGTTAGCGAACAATAACATTGTAATTGTGTATAATTGTTGTATTCTATACCTGAATATTCTTGCAAACTGTTGGTCTTACAAATTGTGCTATTCACCCAGCTGATGAGGGATTCACTGCCTTTAGCAGGCTCATCCAGCTTCCTGTTTTTTAATCCCTCAACCTCCTTTCCTTACAAGGCATGAAATATAAATCTTAAATTTAAAATATCAGATTCCCCGGTGGCTTTTATTTTTAAAGGTTCCTTAATTTCTTTCTGTTTCAATACCTATGGAGATAGATTTGTGTCTTTATTGTTCAATCAAAAAAAGTTGCTTCAATTAAAAAGTTGCTTCAATCAAAATATATATTTTTAATTAAAAAAAAAAAAAAGTCACTTCAAGCAATAAAATGTGTTTGAATACAAAAATAAATTTGAGACTCAAAAAGGAACAACATGGTGCTTTAATCAAAAAAAATATTTTCAAAGAAAAAATCATATACAAAAATAAAATTCCCCTCCCCCCAAAAAATACATATATATTTTTTTTTAAATATTGTTTTTAATTGAAATTATTATTGTTTTGATTGAAGTGCCAAAGGTTTTGAACTCACTTTGTTTTTTGTTTTTTTTTGAAGTACAAAACGTTTCGAACGCACTTTTTTTGAAGTGGAAAAGTTTTGAACGCACTATTTTTTTTATTCAAGCAGTCCTAGGCAAATGTCGCACTTAGCTATTGGTTAGACATGTTTGAGTGGCAAGTGGCTATACCAATGGTTTATTTCTGAAAAGTTTGAAAAGAAGCAAGAATCATGCCCACCACTCGTCGGGTCGGCCCGAGCGATCAGCCCGAGCCCCAGACACAAATAGCGCGCCTCACAGGCTCTATGTGAGGAACGCGCCTCCATCCGAGAGCCTGCCGCTTAATTTGACTCAACACGGGAAATCTCAACCGCGTGGCTGCCGGTAGCCCTCGCGCAGACCGTGTGCTTGCTGGCCTGAAGGCTGGCTATTGGGGTCCCACCGGGGTGCCGCTGCCGCGACGCAGCGCAAAAGCGACGGGACTGCTCCTCCCGTCCCAGCGTGGAGTAGCAGGTGGGGTGGCTGGCAAGTGGCCCGACACTAGACGGGCCAGCAAGCGAGTGGGCGTGCAGGGGGGGAGGGGAGGGTTTATGGCGGTGGTCAAGTAAAGTACACGTTGGCGTGCCTGCGCAGTCGGCCAGCACACATATACGCACAAAAAAAAAAAAAAAAAAGTCCAGTCGAAAGGGCCACTGTGGTCATGTAGGGGAAAAGGAGCAGGTGCTCAAGTACCCTCCGCCCCTGCACGTGCCTGGTCAACAACAATGGCAAGCTACTAGTTAAAATAATTTTACAAATTGTATAAAAGCGAAAACATGAAGAGGGGTTTCAATATCAAATTATAATAACTTGTACTAACATTCATCGTTTAAGAACTACATGTCTTTCCATCCGTGGATCCCTTTAAACGTATTTCTGGTCTGGTCCATGTCATCACATAAAGCAAGCTGCCTATAATTTCCCAATATCTTTGCGGGTCAGCAAGCTCACCTTCACCATATTGGGTTAACTTTTGTTCGCACGGGTTAGGTCTTCATTTACACTCAGTCATACCAAATTTTTCTAATATCTTTGAGATAGACCTGTGTTGACTCGTTTTCACAATCCCGTTGTTATGCTCAAAATCAGTGCCTACAAAATGCTTGAGTTTTCCCAAATCTTTCATTTTAAATCTTGCCATGAGTATTATCTGCAAACTCTCGATTTGTTCATCATCTCGAGCTGCAATAAGTAAGCCATCTACCCAAACAATCAATATGACCTTTTGACATCCTACTCCTCTTCTGTAGGCACAGTGGTCAGATGAGTTCTTCTCAAATCCATTTTCACTGAGGTAATCATGTAACACTTGGTTCCAGTTTCTTCATGACTTTTAACCCATACAGTGATTTGATCAATTTTCCCACCAGTTCCTCCCCTGATTGGTAATCTTGCAACTGCGTCTTTGAGTAGTCTTTATATACTGTATATACAATTCGGAGCAGATGTTTTTGCACCTCTTGTGATGTTGCAAGTTCACCCACTTTGAAAATAGGTAAAGACCTGAAATTTTAATCACATACAGTATGGATTTCCACTTATAGAGACGTAATCTTAAAAAAACAATCCAGAACTCACATTGTATGACTTTTCAATAATTTATTTGTAATTTACTGGGGTTCATAAGTATTTGTACCCCTGAGAAAATCAGTGCTAACATTTAGTGCAGAAGCCTTTGTTTGCAATTACAGAGGTCAGACGCTTTCTGTAGTTCTTCACCAGATTTTCACTTATGGTAAAAGGGATTTTGGGTCATTCCTCCACACAAATTGTTTCTAGATCTGTCAGGTTTCAGGGCTGTCGTTGAGAAACAAATTTCAGCTCCATCCAAAGATTTTCTATTGGATTGAGGTATGGAGACTGGCTAAGCCACTCCAGAACCTTGATATGCCTTTTACACAGCCACTACTTGGTCAGCTTGGCTGTGTGCTTCAGATCATTATCATGTTGGAAGATCCAGCCACGACTCATCTTCAAGTCTCTGACTGAGGGGAGGTGGTTGTGGCTCAAAACCTGACGATACATTTCACCATTCATCCGATGCTTTACAGTATAGTCATCCTGTCCCCTTTGCTGAAAAGCAGTCCCAAAGCATGCGGTTTCCACCCCCATACTTCACAGTGGGGATGGTGTTTTCGGGATTGTACTCATCCTTCTTTTTCCTCCACACACGACGAGTAAAGTTTGCACCAAAAAAATTCTACCTTGGTCACATCTGACCACATGACTTTCTCTCATGACCCTTCTGCATCATTCAGATGGTCCCTGGCAAACTTCAGATGGGCCCTCGCATGTACTGGCTTCAACAGGGGAAACTTCTGAGCAATGCATGATTTTAAACTGTAGTGTTCCACTTAAAGTAGCCTTTGAAACTGTGCATCCAGCTTTCTTCAGGTCATTGACCAGCTCCTGCCATGTAGTTCTAGGCTGAGCCCTCACTTTTCTCGTCATGAGTGATGCCCCACGAGGAGAGATTTTACATGGAGACCCAGTGCGAGGTAGATTATTAATCATGTTTGGCCTTTTCCATTTTCTACCAATTGCTGCAACTGTTGATTTATTCTCACTAAGCTGCTTTCCAACTGTCCCATAGCCTTTTCCAGCTTTGTGGAGCTCAACCTTTTTTTTCTCTGGTGTCTTTCGAAAGCTCTCTGGTCTTGCCCATGGTAGCAGTTGCATTATGACTGACTGTATTTGAATTAATTTTGATCTCCATTAGTTGTAATAAGTAAAGCTACTCTTCTTGGAGTCAATTCAGCCTGCTCTGTGCAAAATATTTACACCAGTTCTCACATCACCAACAAAAATGCATACAGAAACAAATGATAAATAACAATCTCGTCCACCCACCGGCCCCCTCCCCTCCCCTCCCTCCCTATCCGCGCACATACAGTGGGGCAAATAAGTATTTAGTCAACCACCAATTGTGCAGGTTCTCCCACTTGAAAATATTAGAGAGGCCTGTAATTGTCAACATGGTTAAACCTCAACCATGAGAGACAGAATGTGGAGGGAAAAAAAAAAAAACAGAAAATCACATTGTTTGAATTTTAAGGAATTTATTTCCAAATTAGAGTGGAAAATATGTATTTGGTCACCTACAAACAAGCTAGATTTCTGGCTGTCAAAGAGATCTAACTTCTTCTAACGAGGTCTAACGAGGCTCCACTTGTTACCTGTATTAATGGCACCTTTTTTTAACTCATTATCGTGTTAAAAGAGACCTGTCCACAATCTTAGTCAGTCACACTCCAAACTCCACTATGGCCAAGACCAAAGAGCTGTCGAAGGACACCAGAGACAAAATTGTAGACCTGCACTCAAACTGCAATAGGTAAAACGCTTGGTGTAAAGAAATCAACTGTGGGAGCAATTATTAGAAAATGGAAGACATACAAGACCAATGATAATCTCCCTCGATCTGGGGCTCCATGCAAGATCTCACCCCGTGGCGTCAAAATGATAACAAGAACGGTGGGCAAAAATCCCAGAACCGCACAGGGGGACCTATTGAATGACCTACAGAGAGCTGGGACCACAATAACAAAGGCTACCATCAGTAACACAATGCGCCGCCAGGGACCCAAACCCTGCACTGCCAGACGTGTCCCCCTGCTGAAGAAAGTACACGTCCAGGCACGTCTGCTGTTCGCTAGAGAGCATTTGGATGATCCAGAAGAAGACTGGGAGAATGTGTTATGGTCAGATAAAACCAAAATAGAACTTTTTGGTAGAAAAACAGGTTCTCGTGTTTGGAGGAGAAAGAATACTGAATTGCATCCGAAGAACACCATACCCACTGTGAAGCATGGGGGTGGAAACATCATGCTTTGGGGCTGTTTTTCTGCAAAGGGACCAGGACGACTGATCTGTGTAAAGGAAATAATGAATGGGGCCATGTATCGAGAGATTTTGAGTGAAAATCTCCTTCCATCAGCAAGGGCATTGAAGATGAGAAATGGCTGGGTCTTTCAGCATTACAATGATCCCAAACACACAGCCAGGGCAACAAAGGAGTGGCTCGTAAGAAGCATTTCAAGGTCCTGGAGTGGCCTAGCCAGTCTCCAGATCTCAACCCCATAGAAAAGGAGGGAGGGAGGGACTTTCAACTGGAGGGATTTGAAAGTCCATGTTGCCCAACAACAGCCCCAAAACATCACTGCTCTAGAGATCTGCATGGAGGAATGGGCCAAAATACCAACAACAGCGTGTGAAAAGCTTGTGAAGAGTTACAGAAAACATTTGGCCTCCGTTATTGCCAACAAAGGGTACATAACAAAGTATTGAGATGAACGTTTGGTATTGACCAAATACTTTTTTTCCACCATGATTTGCAAATAAATTCTTTAAAAATCAAACAATGTGATTTTCTGTTTTTTTTTTTTTTTTTCCTCATTCTGTCTCTCATGGTTGAGGTTTACCCATGTTGACAATTACAGGCCTCTCTAAAATTTTCAAGTGGGAGAACTTGCACAATTAGTGGTTGACTAAATACTTATTTGCCCCACTGTACATATGTATTTAAAACTTAAAGTGCCTGTGACACGAAAAAGCATGTTTATTTCATAATACACGCGGTATTTTATGCCCCTGAATGATATGGGCCGCTTGGATGTGTGTGGAAGCAATCGCTATTTTTATTTAGTTTTTTGAATCCCACGCCATGAAAATGAGTGACTTCCGGCTTTGGTGTTGCATTGAGGAGGAGGGCGCTGTCACGTGTACGGTAGAAGACGTCCTCTTCACACTACAGTGTACTGTTGTGTATGAGGAAGAAGGATTCAGCTGATTTTGCGGATTCATACGTTTATTTTGCGCATCACGCCAGCCAAACGGCTGCAGAAAAATCATTCTGTATGAGGGAGAGGCGTATGCGCCTTTTTGGAGTTTCAAAAGGTTCCCATTCACCGTGGATATTTACTGTGGGACCATTGGACTTAGGAGGAACTGAGTAAACATCTTGTTTTGTATTATGTCAAATACGAATACAGCGATTACAAAGTAAACACTACAAACTTTCTTTAAATGAAGGACTACTTACGTTTGATCATTGATAGGCATGTAAAAAGCTCTCCTAATGCTCATTAGCAGCAGCACGTTAGCTGCACAACAACTCCAGCCACCCTCCCCCGGGAACGAACTGTAAATTGCTCTCCGCCGGGCGGTTTGCTGATCCGCGATGACAATCGACAACCGGGTCGTCATGTCAAATAATCCAGGATAGTTATGTGTGATTTTCCGCTTCGAAGACTTTGAAACACCACTCGGTTCGGGTTAGCATATCGGCTAGCTGTCACGCCTTCTGGTTTGTTTACATTCTCCGAAGCCGGGGAAGGGAAATGACATATGTCCAATTTAGGTGTCATAAAATATCGTTCGGGAGGTGCGACAGTAAAGGTGAAGTCGACAGTTGTGACCATTATGGAGTAATTTTGCCATGTCGTCCTGAATAAATGCATTTTTATTAGGGCTGTCAAAATTATCGCGTTAACGCGCGGTAATTAATTTTTTAAATTAATCACGTTAAAATATTTGGCGCAATTAACGCACATGTCCCGCTCAGAAAGTATTCTGCCTTTTAGTAAGTGCTACAGCAAGGCTTTTTGTCTTGTCCAACAGCGAACTCTTGTGGTCGCTTTGCGACATGGTTTATTATTTTCTTCTTTTCTTTCTTCATTATGGCTGCACGACGTCTCGGGCTGATAATGTTGTGCTTATATGATCCTTGGACAAAATTTGTCCGTAAGTATGGTTGTTGTAAAGAATGTACATATTATGTTAGCAAGCGAAATGTTATATTTTTTGTATGAGACGCTTTTTGTTTATGTTTAGTGAACCTGTATAGCGTGCTAAGCTAACGTTGTTGCTAATGCAATGCTTGTGTACTTTTATTTTGTAGTTTTACGACGGTCTAAAGAGGACAATGGTTTGAGGCCATTTTATTAATAAATCAGATGAAAAAGGAAGAAGTCTAATTATTACGACGTTGTTCACTAGCTGTCTAGCTTTGGAAAAAGTAGACGCTTCGGAGTGAGGACAGCATAGACAGATTTAAATGACAGTAGAGTGAAATGCCCACTACAGTCCTTATGTACCGTATGTTGAATGTATATATCCATCTTGTGTCTTATCTTTCCATTCCAACAATTTATTTTACAGAATATATATATAATTTACAGAAAAATATGGCATATTTTATAGATGGTTTGAATTGCGATTAATTGTGATTAATTACGATTAATTAATTTTTAAGCTGTAATTAACTCGATTAAAAATTTTAATCGTTTGACAGCCCTAATTTTTATTATTTCATATTCCATTCAGCACAAGACTGTTATTTGTCATGACCATGCCATTTATTTAGCAACTGGGGAAAATACTTGGATAAAAAGAATATCCTGTAAAAATATTGACGTAAAGAGACAGAAACAATGACATTTTGCCGCTCTCTTCGTCGCGTTTTCCTCATTGTGAATAGTTCCCCCTCGACGGGATGACTGGTCCTTCTCAAGCCATTTATATAGCTATTGGGGAAAATACTTGCATAAAAAGAATATCCTGTAAAAATATTGAAGTAAAGAGACAGAAACAATGACATTTTGCCGCTCTCTTCGTCGCGTTTTCCTCGTTGTGAATAGTTCCCCCTCGACACGCTGACTGGTCCTTCTCAAGCCATTTATATAGTTATTGGGGAAAATACTCGGATAAAAAGAATATCCTGTAAAAATATTGAATTAAAGAGACAAAAACAATGACATTTTGCCCCTCTCTTCGTCGCGTTTTCCTCTTGTGAATTGTTCCCCCTAGACGGGCTGACTGGTCCTTCTCAAGCCATTTATATAGCTATTGGGGAAAAATACTTGGATAAAAAGAATATCCTGTAAAAATATTGGAGTAGAGAGACTGAAACAATGACATTTGCGGCTCTCTTCGTCGCGTTTTCCTCGTTCTGAATAATTCCTCCTCAATGGGCTGAATAGTAAAACCGATGAGCCCAGTCTACCGCTGACGTCATACACCTGTTGGGGATGCTAAAGCCCTATAATGGTAGGCGTGGCTAACCGGCAGATTAAAAGACTAATTTCTCGTCATCTGTGCTTTGCTAAATTGTTATATATAGTTTAATCGTCTCAAAATATGATTCTAATTCACATAATAATGCCATTTAAGACTTTTTTTCTCGTGTCATATGCTCTTTAAAATATATACTTGCGGATAGGTCGCTCAGGCCCCTAGTTGGTAGTTTAAAAAAAAAAAAAAAGTAAGTATATTGGATTGACCCTCGTATAGGTTGCACCACAATATGAGAGATTTTTGGGCAGATTTTTGGACCAATTTTCGATACTAATATGAAAAAAATAAAACTTGGTACATTTTATGGCGATTTAAATAATATATTTTTATTACTTGACAACAATGTTCCCTCTAAGTTGCGTGCATGCGCAATCGCGCATTGCTTGCACATACTTGGCGCACAGGAAAATATATGCAGAGTACAAAATAAAATTCAACAGAAACGTGTTTTAGCGTCACTAGGCCTACTGTCGGCACCATATTGATGTGTTAGCAGAACACTCCTTTTGGTGCGTTTGATATGGCAACATGGTGCTCCCATTGCTGGGTTACTACATTACGATTGTTTATAGTTGTGAGGTGCAGGACCTGAGGGGTGCGGAGAAAAATAAAGAGTGAAAAGTCAGCAAGACTCCTGTGCGGATTTAATGAAGCAACATTGCGCTGCCAATTTTTACAAGCGTAAGTATACACAATAATCATTTTTGCATCATTTTGATTTTATTCCATTAATGTTTTAATGTTTAATGTTACCTAAGGACTGCATGCAATTAATTGGGAGTAAAAAGTTTAAATTGTTGACAGCACTAAAATTTATATTTAGTTGCTTGAGGATAATACAGTGGTACCTCGACATACGATCGCTTCGGCACACGATCTTTTTGACATCCGACGTAAAATTTGACTCGCCATTTGTTTCTACATCCAACGATATGCTTGAAATACAGCAATTTTTGTCAGCACAGTTTCTTTGTTTTGCCAGAATATGGACGCACGGCTGATTTTCTTGTGAGGGAAATCAACACTGGATCCAAAAAGGTTAGTGCAAGTGGAGAAAAAAAAAGAAAAAGATAGCAAAATATAAAAATGGTGTGTGAATCCATGAACTGGGTCGACAATAGGGCCGGTGGTCCTCCTTTAATCGCCAGTCTTTATAAGTTAAGGTGACAATTCTTATTGTGGTATCAAAACAGGAAGTAAAATAGAACCGCGCTCTCTTGCTCAGCGTCACGTCAGCCCCGCGGTGTGTTCAGGTACAGCAGAAAAAGTCCACCCAATTCGTTACATTATTGCAGGTATTGTTATTAGTTTTATTATTATTATAATATTATTATTTTTATGATTTTTATTCATAATTTATTTGTTTTGCTCTTCTTAATTGCTATTTGCAATTGTAACAGCAGTATTTATTAAGGATTTAGTGTAGGTTTTTGGGCTGTGGAACGAATTATGGATGGAATTATAATGTATCTTATGGGAAAATCCTGCTCGACATACGACTATCTCGACTTACAAACAAGGTCCTGGAACGAATTAACTCCGTATGTAGAGGTACCGCTGTGTTGCTCATATCTTCATTGTGATTACTGCCCTCCAGTTGCTAAAAAAAAAACACCATACATTCTTTGAAATGCAAAATGTCTTTTGCCAGGTGGCCGACTTGTGACCTTGGTTAAAGCGACTAAAAAATGAGGCAATTTATTCAATGCAAATGCATGTTGCCAGAGATAAAATATGCTATTGTTCTCAATGTGGCAGGTAGACACTTGCAATAAAGAACCCCCTTTGAGAACTCCTCTGATTTAAATGCACAATACAAACTTAATGTTTAACTCTGCTTGGATAATTAGGAGTGTTAAATTATTCAGCCAATCTGTCAAATGCACTTTAAATCAGACTCTGTTTTTATTAAAGAGGCCTGCAAAAGACTGTGTATTTCCACACATTACAGCCAGATGATAACACAAGGTTAGTCTGAAGTGCTCATATATTCAGTTATTCATTAAAATAAAAAAATAAAAAAGTTTAATGTCTATTATGCGCTCTTTTTTCCATAAATTGATGTGAATCTCATCTTTTTCGCGGGCCACATTATGGTTTCCTTCTGACCATTATGTCTGCCAAATATAAAAATAAAAATAATCGATAATCAAATGAATCAAAGTGATCGTGATAGTTGATTAATCCTTAAGAGACATATTTGACTTAGATAACAGGCAAAATCCTTTTTATTGTAAGCTCTGGAATAGCAAATATTCATATATATTTTAATTCTTTTATTAATATACAATTTTTGAACTTGCAACGTTTGAAATACTCTATTCTTTGAACATTGTTTTTTCATTTTTATGTAATTTTTTATTTGCACTCATACATACAAACACACACAGAAAATGCTCTTTCGCACATAAAGAAGAACGTGCGTATTGCACACGATCAAGAAGTACACAGTTAATTTTTTTTATTAATTTTTTTTTTTTTTTGCCTGTCCTGTTCAGCTGATTGACACAGAGAATAGAAGTCTGAGTGTAAGGTTGATCTGAACAGTTTTAATGTTTCACATTGGAGTATGACATACTCCCATTGTGATCATTCAACATATCTCGTTTATTAAGACAAAGTAGCGAACAGAAAGGGTTTATGGGGGAACTATAGAAAAGAAGGAGAGAAAGACAGAAGAAACACAAACAACAACAAGAAATACATTGAACGCCTACACTAACTATGAATATGTTGGTGTTATCGTCAGCTAGGTGTATTTCCAGTTGACACCATGTGGGGGGCCTGTTAACCAAGGAAAGAGAGGGCGGGGTGGATCTAAAAAATAAGTGATTGGTAGGGGTGGAGTGTACACAAGCCCTGTGATCTAGAAACCAGTAATTGTGTGAATCCCTTGTGAGTTTGAGCCCGCCGAAAACCCAGCCTACGCCACCCCATTGCCAATCCCAGCACCGAGGACTTCCACCCGAACGCGCCCATTCACATCAAGCCATGTGCGAATCCCACCGAACACGCGATAGCCACGCAGACGAGCGGAGACACGCCACCCCAGGGCCACGACCCTCTTCAGCTGACCCGGGGGGGTGCAAGGGAAGGGAGCCACCGCAGCCCATCCCTCCTCCCACAGCCCAGCAAAGGGGGCATCATCTCCCCCCCAGGGATCCGCTCCCCATCAACCGGGCTTCAGGGATGGGGAGATGGGACGCACCACCAACCCCCAAGGTCGCCCACCCAGCCCACGAGCAACAGCCACAGCCCCCCAGCCGGCGGGACCCCCAACGGCCCACCCAGGGCAGGGCCCCCCGCCAGAGCAGGCGACACCCAGCCAACACACCAGTGTCCAGCTAGTGACCCGCGCCAGAGCACAGGAGGGATTCCCAGGCAGAGAAGAGAGGGGAAGGCAGTAGCAGGAGAATGCCGAGGAGCTGCCAGGAGGCCACGCCCCGGGAGCCACGCCATAGAGAATAAGTGAGGGACCCAACTGCCATCCTATTACTGTGGTTGACAGGTCCCCGACTGGCAGCCATTACCAACACCGTCATGGGATTGTGTGAGGAGGGGTGTGCAATATATGCATTAAAATAGGAGAGCTCGGCTTGGGGCAGTGTGACCGCTGCAAGGAATTTTTACCCAGCCGCCCGTCGCATCGTCCTTTGCTGGAGCTCCCACGTGGAGTATGATATGTGTGGTGCATTAAAATAGGTGCGGGAATGGTGGGGCCTGCCATGAGGAGGTAACCGTGATGTCACCCCCCTCCAACATCCATCCCAAAACCTTGGTGTGTGATGCATCAAAATCAAGGAGGAGCCAGGCCGGGGCTGTATGGCCCTGTCCTAACTCTCCCCGGAGGGATGAATGAGTATGTAGGTGGTGAGAGATATTTACAGAGTATCACACAAGTGAGTACACCCCTCGCATTTCTGCAGATATTGAAGTATATCTTTTCATGGGACAACACTGAGAAAATGTCACTTTGACACAATGAAAAGTACTCTGTGTGCAGTTTATATAAAATTTATTTATTTATTTATTTTCCCCTCAAAATAACTCAAAATATAGCCATTAATATCTAAACCCCTGGCAACAAAAGTGAGTGAAAAAACATACATCCCTAAATGTCCAAATTGAGTACTGCTTGTCATTTTCCCTCTAAAATGTCATGTGACTCGTTACAGGAGTGGTGTTAGCACCATCGAAACCAAAAAAATTAATCTTCGGCTCATCAGACCATAGGACATGGTTCCAGTAATCCATGTGCTCTGTTGACATGTCTTCAGCAAACTGTTTGCGGGCTTTCTTGTCTACCGTCTTTAGAAGAGGCAATGCTGACAGCACTCCTGTAACGATTCACATGACATTTTGGAGGGAAAATGACAAGCAGGACTCAATTTGGACATTTAGGGATGTACGATTTTTCAAACGGGTGTACTCACTTTTGTTGCCAGGGGTTTAGATATTAATAGCTATATTTTGAGGGGAAAATAACTACTATATAAGCTGCACACAGACTACTTTTCATTGTGTCAAAGTGTCATTTTGTCAGTGTTGTCCCATGAAGAGATATACTGAAATATCTGCAGAAATGTGAGGGGTGTAGCCACTTTTGTGATACACTGTACTTAAAAATCTGCAGAAATGTGAGGGGTGTACTCACTTTTATGATACACTGTACATTGCAAAGTGAAAAGAGCGTGAATTAAGAGGCAGGCTCCCGCAGTCGTGGCCCCATCCGCCACAACCACAAGCCCCGCCTCAGATCACCCCCAGCGCCTCCGGCGCCCGAGCACCCACCCTGCACCCCGGACAGGCGCTACACCAAACGCCGGAGACCAGGGGATATCCGCCCCACCGGCGGGGGGACCACAAGCCCAAGCTGCCGCGGTCCCGGAGAGGCAGACAAGGCCAGAGACAGACCAAGAGGACGGAGTATGACACCAGGGAGCACCTCCCCGGGACCGTGACCGAGGAGACGTGGCTCGAGAATGATTTATAATCTAATTTTTCATCTTAACTACCAGCTAAGGTACATATACATAAAGTGCATAGCGGTTTAGAGCCACATTACCCCTAAATAATGCAACTCTTTTTTCTCATAGCAATTGTATGACTTTAATGTCGTAGTCCTCCACCCCTATATTTTGCCCTAATACGTCGTATCAAGTAAATCTGACATTGTTAGAATGTTTTCTTCTTGGAGATGCATGTGTGGCAGCCTGGCAGTTTGTTTGTTTTTTTTTAACATGGGGTTTTGACAGTTGCTGTCATATTTTGGGATCAAAGCACTGTTCCACCACGTTCTGGCCCCAAATCTTTTACCGAAACTGCGTTCCGGGCCGTTCCAGGTCACTTTCACCCCTGCTAATAAGTAAACCAATCAAATTCCAATTTGAAAAATATGTATACAGAAGTGAAGCGTCAAAGCTTCCTATCCCAGGAGCACGAGAACCTTACAGTGTCTTGTGTGCACACATTCACGGTTTTCTGTGGTCTATCGGTGCCAGACTGTTTGAAGTCCTCACGTTTGAGTACTCTACTGTACATGAAAATGTTTTTTTTTCTTGTTTCTTTTTAACGGTGCTTTAAAGACGCCAAGTGATTGATCACACCGGTTTGATCATAGGACTCGTGAGGGTTAATATGTTATAACTGGATGAAAATGAAAAAATAAAATTCAAACAAAGAGAGCTTAAGCTTAACTACAGAAAACACTTTGCTCTGCACACAGAAAATCAAACAAATAAATGCCAAAGTGATGAGAAAAAACAAGGGTCTTTACCTTAGGGAGAGGAGGAAAAAATCCACCTGTCTGAATACTAATAAGGTTTTACAAACTGCAACTTTGTCTTTCACAACTCCAGAGGTGAAATCATAAGTTCCACAACTAAGCACCAGGGAAACGTCAGAAGTCATTATTTTTATTTCCGTTAGTGAATAAATAAAATTTATCTGTACCTGAGCCCACCTGTTCATTGGACAAGAGATGGACTGTTTTTGGATTCAAACCAAGGTTAAAAAATGTCGCAACAGATGCCTCTCTCTCAGTGGCTTTTTTCTTTTTATTCTTACAGAGGGCAGAGGTCAAGCTGACTGCAACATTCTAACACAGCTGCCACCTGTCAAGGCAAATTCCATTTTTATATTTACTATTGTTCAATCCGCTCATGATGCATGCTTAATTCTGGAATTTTGTTTCATGTGCAGTACGTCAAGGCTCTGTTCACTGCAATCTAATACGTACTGTATGTACTGTGTTGTATGGGACGTGTACTTATTTCTACCTGCAACGGCTTCAAAATATTTTCTTATAGATCTTCTATCCAAAGCTTACTAAGGCTCACATGAATCATTAAGATGATCTCAAGTGTGGAAAGGGTGATTTTACTATGAATATTTGAATCTAAATAACAAATTGATTTATGATTTTTACATGTATTAAGTGTTTGTTAACAGTTTGCTTCTCTGTCCATTAATAAAACATTTCAAATATACATCACTTCTACATATTGAACACACAAAGCAGAAAAAAATCAATTATTAAGAAGAAAATTATCTTACTGAAATTGTCCTTGAGAGATCAGTCAAATACAAATTTATGTTTTGCGGTGGATTCCTCCTAGGAACTGTTCAGTGCACATCATTGGTGAAGGTGGACCATCCTGGGCAGTGACGTGCGGTCAGGGGAGGCAGGTGAGGCAGAGCCTCACCTGTCATCATGACAAAAAAATAATTATAGCATCAAATTTATATTAATATTTGTCCATTGCTCTTAATGTATGACTCATTTCAAACATTTTTTATAGTCAAAATCGCTGAATTTGCCCATTTCCTGTTCAAATAACGAAATGAAACGAGAGGTGCGGCAGCAACGAGTAAAGCCTCACCTCTGATTGCGCAATCCATAACAAACTGGGTTGATACATGGAATTGGAGCGTGCTGGTTGCCGTACATCTGCATCTCGCCATTATAATGTTTCCAGATACGTTTATTTGTCCTGATTTTCCACAGTCTGGCTAATGTCTTTAACCCTTAAAGTTTAATGTTTGTTAGCGACATATTTAGTTTTGCTGATGGGAAATAAAACCGCAGTGAAAAGGCACAGGTTGCGGCAGATAGTACGCTGCCGCACAGAAAGGGGGCGAACGTGAGCCAACAGGTAATGGCGCCAGGCGAATCAAGTGCACTGCGGCGAGCCGTTTTGTATTGTTTACTACGTCGACATCGGACTCCCAAAATGGAAGAGGATTATATATCCAAACTTAAAAAATTCTCAAAACTGGACTTTCAGTCAAAAGTGGACCTGATTAACAGAGGAAGACCAACGCCGGAGCTAAAAGGTTTGCTTCAAACTACAGGACAGTCTAAGACAGACATGTCCAAAGTCCGGCCCGGGGGCCAAATGCGGCCCTTGGTCAAATCTCATCCGGCCCCCAGCCTCTGTCATAAAATCAAGAACGTCTAGCCCGCACACAGACTTAATAAATTGGTCAGCAGTACTGCTACCAGCATATGAAGTAGCTTACACACTAAATGCTGCTCCTCATTTACCCACTAAAAGGCAGCGGCACTCTAAGCAACATTACCCCGTGTGACACTTTACTCCCAATTTTCTAAAATGGCGACAATCAACAAAAAAAAGAAAGTTGACTGCGACGGCCGACGCTAGGTGGAAATTGGACTATTTCTTCACTAAAATATGCAACAACTGTGTCTGCCTCATTTGCAAAGAGACAGTCGCTGTTTTTAAAGAGTTCAATGTGAGGCGATATTACCAAACGAGACACGCTAACATGTTCGACAAGATTGCAGGGAAGATACATAGCGAGAAATTGAGGCAACTTGAAGCAAGTTTAATTTTACAGCAGTAGTATTTCACAAGAGCCCGAGAGTCGAAAGAGAACGCCACAAAGGCTAGTTGCGGGATTATTGAAATTATTAATTAAAAAAAATAAATAAAGCAAATGTGACACACGGCATAGCTTGCTAAAATTTGCATAAATATATTGTTCTACGTAAAGGACGTCAGCCAAGGTCGGCCTCCCACATTTTTACCGCACCAAATCTGGCCCCCTTTGCAAAAAGTTTGGACACCCCTGGTCTAAGATAACTCGCTCTTTTCAAACGGAGTGGTACACCCGAAGAAAAACTACTGGCTGTGTGGCTGTCCTTCGGAAAACTGCCTTTACTGCTTCCCATGCCTTTTGTTCTCAACTTGTGCCAATGTCTGGACGAACACGGGATATTGTGACATGAAAAATTTACCACGAAGTCTCAGCAAACATGAGAGATCGTACACTCCCATTCAAAGCCAGACTGCTTTAAAATTTTTTGGAACTCAAGGATCGATTTGGCTTTGAACGAATAGCGGCCGCTCAACGTTAGCACCCACAATGCTAAGGTAAAGGAGAACGGCGAGATTTTGAAAGACCTCATTAATGCAACCTGCTTCTTAGCTAAGCAGGAGTTAGCATTTCGTGGTAACGATGAGAGGGCAAGCTCTACTAATCGTGGCAATTATGTCGAACTTTTATACGCTTTTGCTGAGAAAGATGAGAGGTTAGCTAGACATTTGGACACATCCACTGTGTTTTCTGGCTTGTCAAATAGAATACAGAACGATCTAATTGTAACAATCGGTGATGTGATACAGTCAGAATAGGACCGGTGACCAATTCAGGACAACTTTCCTCCCTGGCGATCATCTCCATTGAGGCGGAGAGACTTATAAAACTAAAGGAAAATAAGTAGGACTTTTACAACAAAGTAACTGAGGTTTTTGTGGCGAAGGGCAGGCGCATGGACTTCATCTACAAATAAAGGTAAGACCACAGTTTTCATTTTAATCTTAATATTTTAAAACTAAATTTTGGCCTTAAATGAAATATACTTTTTCTTTTCATGCTTTTTGTTGAGCAATCTGTATTAAATTGATTTAAGTATCAGATTCAAGTTTTAAAAACAACTGAATATTTCACAAAAGGTCAAAATTGAAATCTGTGGTTTTGTACACCACTCTGTACTCATTTATGTTGTATGAACTAAAGGCTTGCGATGGAAATTCCAACACATGGAGAGTGTAGCGCAAATGCACGTTATTTTCTACCTTTACGTATCTGTAATATGTACCGTGTGTGTGTGTTTTGTGAAGAATGCTGATGAGATATGAAATAACCAGTAGTTAACTGAATAAGCTACCCTTTTTGGTTATATATTTGTAAATCTGACACTTAAGGAGTCAGTGCCTCACCAACCACGAACCTCACCGCACGTCACTGATCCTGGGTGTCTACTCATGGGCAGTATCCTCAGTCACTCTGGGCCAGGTCATCTGAAAGGTCTAATGACTAACATACAGTGCTCACAAAAATAAAGGGAACATAATGTAACACTTTGTAAATCTGAATGAATGAAATATTTTTAATAAACACTTTGTTCTTTGCACAGTTGAATGTTTTGATAACAAATCACACAAAAATTATCCATGAAAATCAAATGAATCAACCCATGAAGGTCCAAATTTGTAGTCATAATCAAAATTAAAGTGGAAAAACACACTACTGTACATGTCATGATGTGGAAGCATGGTGGACCCAAATTTAGGGAAACAAAGACATGGAGGCGAAGGAGGGTGGCGGTGAACTAAAAAAAATATTTAATGATAACTACAAAAACACAAAGTACAAACAAAAATCACCAAAACTTACATAAACAGAGGATGCAGGAACATGCGGGGTATGGACGGCAGAATCGACATGAACGAGACCAGACCTTGGGAAAAAAAAAAACACTTGGATTGAAAATGACCGAACAAGAACAGACAGCACATGGGGAACTTAAATACAGGCATGGGGTAAAAATACAATGAGACACAGGTGGTTGATACAAGAAGTAGCAGATTGGTCAAGACACAAGGATCAGGCCACAACAAGTAAAATTTATGGGTAATCACATGAACAAGAAACACCAACTTGACTCACGCCTTGACACTACAGGCTGGTTTAACTTTGATGTAATTTCCTTTAAACAAGTCAAAATGAGGCTAGTAGTGTGTGAGCCCTCCGTGTGTGTTACATTTTGTGTTTTTTCCCCTTAGTGTGACTTGTCCCTGTGATTGCCCATTGATTTTACCTATTGTGCCTGCTCCTAGTGTATCTTGCAGCTTGCATCCTCCTGTGTCACCCACCTGTTCCTCGTTGACTCGTTACCTGTGTCTGTGTCTATATAAGCTCCACGTGCATGTCCACATTCATGTCAGCATTTTTGCCAGTTCTTCGTGTTCCTCGTCCTGCTTCGAAAATAAGTTGATATGTTAGCCTGACTTTTGTTTGTTAAGAGTTTTTAAAGCTTTTGTTGACTTATGATATAGTGACCTTGGAACGAGTTTTTCCTCCTTACCTGAGTGTTTCTGTTTCGCCTTGCCGTTTTGATCTCAGTCGACCTGAATAAATTGTCAACTTGTTTTTAGTGAGCCTTGTTTAAACCTTTAAAAATGGAGTCAGGACAAGGGGTTAAGGCTAAGGTGAACGCACAGAGTTTGGACTTCTGGCCGGATTGCTAGGGTCCCGTTGGAGCTGCGCCAGCACGGATCCGGCGGTTTGGCTAGCAGGTCAGATTCCTTCACTGCGTGACTTTACAGCGAGCCTGTATGCCCTCCCTACAACACCTGGGCATGCTCCTGATGAGGTGGCGGATGTTCTCCTGAGTGATCTCCTCCCATATCTGGACCAGGGCATCACTGAGCTCTGGGAAACATTGGGGAGCAACCTGGCGGCCTGTATGAGATTCCAGGAGACAGGTAGAGCTGGACAGGGCCGTAGAAGGTCCTTAAACCTCAGCAGGATCGGTATCCACTCCTTTGTTCAAGGAGGAACAGGACTAGCACTGTCATTTGCTGTGTTCCCACATGTAGGGTCATGGGACAGGGACCTCAAGTTCCTTCAACTCCTACTCTGAGGTTTGGTGTTTCCCATAGGACCGTAAGAAGTTGGTTACGTAGGTGTTTGGCAGTGTTGGAAATAACGCCGTTATAAATAACGTCGTTACATAACGGCGTTATTTTTTCAGTAACGGGGTAATCTAACATTATTTTTTCCGCCTTTACCGTTAATGATGGTCAAAAGCGGCGCGTTACTTACTTTGAATAAATTGAAGAAACTACCAGCCGTAGGGAGTGTACTATGCTCTGTTTATTTGTCATCCAAGACTTTGGGTGCGTTCAGGTTCACGGCAATGAAAATAGTAAACACACATAGCCTACCTTTGCAAGAACAATGGAGTTGCCGTTTGGTATGATTATAATGTGCAGGTCTTGCACCCATCCGCAGCAAAACTGTTCGTAGCTTTGTAGCGATTTGTAATTTCGGAATCGCTGATGAGTTTAGTAACATACACCAAACAATAAATACAGCAGAATGTCCATTTCGCGTAATTGTGGAAGCCCGTCGACATCTTTACTCCATTTGTCCTCAGCTTGCTCGTAAGGGTCAACATTGTTCACATCCTTAAGTTTGATCACATATCTGTTCTTCGCCTTAGTAACGAGTTTGTCTCTTTATCGAACTGGCAAGTTAAAGTTTAATGTCACGCGAGCCAGACCTGCTTCCAATATGGCTGCGTTGTTGTCAAATCTCACGTGATCCCCATTCTGTAACGTAAACACTCGAGCCTAATAGCGCACGTACTTCAGAGCCGGTTGTTTATATGTGAATTGTCTCACCCTATATTTGTGTATGTGTATTTGTTGTTAATAAAGTTGTTTAAAAAAAGAAAAAAACCAGAGCCGGTGTTTTCACACACAAACCGGAACAGCGCGTGCGGCAAACACACACACGCAAAACAGATTCAGAGGGATATGATGGCAGAGCATTCAGAGGAAAATTTGTCCTTTACGAGGTGGAGATTTAAACACTATTTCAAGTTGGTCGAAATTAAAGGAAAGTAGGTGCATGGAAAGTGTAATTTATGTGCCGGGGCAAAGCTTTTGTCGACATCTGTGGTAAGCAATTCTTTATTTTTGTTGCACTTCAAGTGTTGGATAAATCTGTTGTTGGTGAGGTGCAATAAATATTACAAGGTTCTATAACACAACTACCTGTCTGTTCTTCTCTATTCAACTGACTCGAATACTGCTCAGAAAATTTCAAATTCTTTGACATACAACAACTTCTTTTTAAAGTAATGGAAATACTGTAGTTACTTTCTCTGGTAACTAGTTACTTTTACTATAGAGTAATTCAGTTACTAACTCAGTTACTTTTTGGAAGAAGTAGTGAGTAACTATAATTACTTTTTTAAAGTAACGCACCCAACACTGGTGTTTGGTGATTCGCTCAAATCAGAAGCTACGACCCTTCCCATATTTGTGTGTCTCGAGGAGCCAGTTTTTATTTTTTAAACACCCTTATTAGCTTTGCGTATGTGTATACAATCAATATGTTAATATATTACACTTACACGTAGCCTACTTTGTTTTATAATGCTCTCCTCCTCCATGAAACAAAGAAATGTCACCCATCTTTGGATCTGTTGTCTTCTTACCACATCTGTGTGTTCTTTCATTCATGTCGAAAGACAGACAGACAAACAGAAATGCAGAGCTGCAATCATAGGCAATTCAGCCAGTTGAAATAGCTGAGGTATTTCTTTTTTAGCAACACAGATTACAAATCCAATAAAAGTCTTCCAGAAAAAAAATGCCCATAAAATGTTTATTTCAATTTAATCATGACTTCATCCAGTAAAGGAATGGTGCCAGGGAGGCACTTTAGTGCTACCTGGAATAAGAATAGCACCCCACAGACCCCAATAAAGCTTGTGATATATTTATTCATACATATGTGTGTATGGGAACATAGTGCTTAGCTTGCAGGCTTTTGTCCATGGTGGGTTTTACTGGGCTTCCAGTCAACCATGACTGCACCACCTGATCAAAGTTCACAGAGCAGGAGACAGCTCGTGCAACCTATTAATGATATTTAATGTCCATTTGCCCAGTAGGCAAACTGCACCAGCAAAGCCCATCAAACATTACTGTCACAAGTCATTAACAATAAAAGTATTGTGCTGCAGTGCTTCACCATTGTACTCATCACCATATGTTATGTATCATTCACCATTAAGCATATGACACTTATATACATCATTATTTTTGCAAAGGCTATCATTGTTATTGAATCTACTTATGAAATTATTGCTGTTGGCCTGCGTACATCAGCCAACGATTCATTAAAATATTTGCTGATCTTGAATGACTGTATAACTACAGTTACTCGTAAAAGAATTTAACAAGTAGTAGTTTCCTCTCTGCTTTTTCAGTCTCTTCACTCAAAAATCAACTAGAGCAAATTAAACTATAAAATCTTTCTTCATGGCAGAGATATACATCATTCTAATAAACCCAGCAATGTGTGCCTGACTTTAAATACCACATTAAAACTGAAAAAGGCAACCGTGATCCTCATTATACTTACTAAAATGGTCTGAAAATACAAGTATATTGAGTAGGCTAAATACTCTGCAAGCAATGGGGAGGATTCATGTGTTGGTTTAAGAAATCAATCTTCTCACTCTGCTCCTGGGCTGTGCGTTCAGCTTAATAGAGGCTATTTAAATAGCTAAATGTTCTTATTAATGTTCCCCCATTCATCTTAGAGGGAACCATGTGCATAAAGACTTGTAGTTCTTAAAAGATAAATGTTAACATGAGTTATAATAAAAACCCCTCTTGATGTTTTTGTTTTCATAAAATTTGTCAAATTAATTTAACTAATAGGGTTAGTGTTGCCAACGTCGCAAAGCACGCTGGGTGGTGACGTAAAATGTTTTCGCTGCCGGGCTTCCGGAGTATGACTGTTTAGCAACATAAACATGTCATCCTTTCAATTTTAACCGGAGCGAGAAATTATGAGCAGGAGAGCACTGTCGATATTTCACAAAGCGAGCAGCAAATGCAAAATGAACAGGAAAGACGGGATGGGACGACAGTAGGACAAAACTTAATGACAGTGACAGCAAAGACTCTCCTGGTTTATTGACGGAGAGCAGGAGAGTGTAGTTAAATAGTACTACATGTACTGCTACAGTAAGTCTACCGGTCTCACTCTTGGTCCTATAAAGTTCTCTTCTCATATGTACGAAGTTATCTGCACATATATTTTGACAATGAAGAATTCAATTCAATTTTATTTGTATAGCCCTATATCACAACAAGGTTGGCTCAAAGGGCTTTGCAGAGGCAAAATGATACACAATCAGACACAGTAGATTAATTAAATAAAGTCCAAGTCCTGGGGATCCCCCATCCTTAGACCCTGCATGTCGGCAAGGAAAAACTCCAAAAACCCTTTGGAAAAAATGAGGAACTTTGGGGAGAACCACTGTCAGGAGAGATCCACTCCCAGGACGGATAGACAAGATGCACCAGGACTGCTAATGGGAATTAGCAGACGGAGTTACAGTTTGTAAAGATGCAATAGAGTGACGGAACAAGGTCCATCTAGCCAGATGAGACGGGGGGGCGCCAATGAGGTTGTCCATCCAGCCAGGGGTTCGGCTAGTCAGGAGGCTGCGGCTGAAAAATAGGGGGGAAAGGGACTCCGGGTGACTAGTGATGACGAGACTAGTCAGCTAGATAAAATTAGAAATGAGAAATAAAGTAAGACTAGTGGTAGGTGGAGTGAGAAAAAGGAAATAGGACTCAGTGGCTGGACTTACTCCAGCTTTATAGCTTCTAGTGCAGCTTAGACTGAACTGTGAGCCTAGTGCGATTTCAACTAGCCTCACCATAAGCTTTGTTGACTAGGAACATTTTTAGTCTAATCTTAAATGTACAGACTGTGTCGGCTTCTTTAATACTAGCTGGAAGCTGATTCCATAAGACAGGAGCTTGGTAGCTAAAGGCTCTAGCTACTACTGTACTTTTAGAAACCCTGGGAACTACCAGTAGACCTGCATTCTGAGAACGGAGTGTTCTGTTGGGGCAGTATGGAACCAGAGCATCGGTGAGATAAGATGGCCCCAAACCATTAATGGTCTTGAATGTAAGAATAAGGATTTCAAATTTAATTCTTAACTCGACTGGAAGCCTGTGAAGGGCCTGGAGCACAGGGGTGATGTGCTCTCTTATATTAGTTCCTGTTAAAAGTCTTCCTGCTGCGTTCTGGACTAGCTGAAGACCTTTTAGAGAACTTTTAGGACAAGCTGCAAGTAGGGAGTTACAGTAATCCAATCTAGATGTAACAAACGCGTGAATTAATTTTTCTGCATTGTTTTTTGACAAAATATTTCTGATTTTGGCTATGTTGCGCAGGTGAAAAAAGGCTGTTCTGCAGGTTTGTTTTAAATGTTAAGTCTGGGTCAAATGGAACTCCTAGGTTTTTAACTGTGGTGCTGGAGGCTACACTTACATTGTCCAGAGTGACTATCTGGGAAGTTAAAGAGTCTCTCACACTTTTGGGCCTATTACAAGGACTTCTGTCTTTTCAGGGTTAAGTAAAAGATAATTAGTGCTCATCCAGGTATTTATATCTCGGACGTAGGTGCTTAGTTTATCCACTTCCCTGATCTGCTCAGGTTTGATTGATAAATTGTGTGTCGTCAGCGTAACAATTAAAGTTAATGAAGTTAGTTAAGAAGTAGCTTGTTTATCGTCACTAGCACTAAATATACGTATTGTGGTAGGAGGAAAATTGGAATTGGAAAACGGTAAATATGTCTCTCCATTACAATAATCAATCGGAACATCCTTGCCGCTCTTAAGCCCATTTTATACATACACTGAACTCCCGTTAAATCCCCAGATTTAAATGGGTAGCCGTTATTTCTGAATGCAGTCAACTGACACGGACATTAACCATTTTGTCCCCTTGTATAATGTCCCGGATTTACCCGGGATGCGGCATGTGTTAAAGCAGCTGTTTAATTCACAGCGTGAAGGCTGATGACGTGAATATCATGGTGGGCCATGGTGCTAGTTGAGGGACAAAAACACACTCATTGGCTTGATTTCTAAGTAATTTAAAACTGGCCATTGACACCTTGTGGTGTATTTCAATCACTATCTTACGTAGTTAAAGACACTGTGGAAGAACGGCAGGGAGCCCATGTGAGGTCACCGCGAGCTATGGCGAGCTACTAGTTTATTTTTTGATTGAAAATTTTACAATTTTTTTTAAAACGAAAGCATTTAGAGGGGTTTTAATATAAAATTACTATAACTTGAACTAACATTAATCTTTTAAGAACTATAAGTCTTTCTATCCGTTGATCCTTTTAACAGAAAGAATGTTAATAATGTTAATGCCATCTTTTGGATTTATTGTTATTATAAACAAATACGGTACTTATATACAGTATGTTGAATGTATATATCCGTCTTGTGTCTTATCTTTTCATTCCAACAATGATTTACAGAAATATATGGTATATTTTAGAGATGGTTTGAATTGCAATTAATTACCATTAATAAATTTTTAAGCTGTGATTAACTCGATTAAAAAATTTAATCATTAGGCAGCCCTAGTTTTATTGATTAAATCATCTATGCCACAACTGGACAGGACTCTTCCTATGGTTAATACAGGACTCTCACATGTAACATAGTACACATCTCATGAACAACAAGATTTTTGTCTTTTTCTTTTTATGTGGGCCAAATCAATTTTATTAAAAGTAAATTAATGAAAATTGCTGCTGTAGTTTCTTTCTTTTAATAAGCCATGGAACTTGCTATGATCCAGGGTTTTGAACATGCGTGATACTGATGTGTGGCCCAATGGTAAACATTGATGTTGCTCACCGTGGTCCACAGTTTGCTCAGGGAGCTTGTGTGTCTGCTCGGAGACATGAAAAATTAGAGGGAACATTGCTGTAGAAGCTTATTTTTTTTCTTCTTTCTTTCTTTTTTCCCGACATTTTAGGGCAGGGTCCTTGGTTTAAAAAAAAAAACCTGCTAAGTCTACTGTACATGGCCTCAGTCTGTTTATTTTGGCTGGTATGGTCCTGTAGCGCCTGAAAGACAACAGGTTGAGGAGGTGGAAGCTGGGGTCTGTATAGTATTTTATGATGCTCCTTGCCCTTTCTAGGCGCAGAGAGTTGTAGCGAGGAAGGGGGCAGCTGTCAAATTGACCTTTTGTGCTGTTTTGACCACCCTCTGCACTTACTGTATGTGGGGTGTATTGTTACTGCTTGTTGATTTCTGGATCACTAGAGGTACACTGTAAGTCAAATGAAACACAATTCAAAGAAAATCCTTTAAAAACCCTTAAAGACCTTGTCAGAGAATCCCAAAATTTGAAAAATAACGTCTTAATGGAACCTTTTTTTTTTTTTTTTTTTTTTTAACAAATTTGTACAAACGAAAGATCAAAATGAATGTGTAATAAGCACTCTAATATCTACAACCCCTAGCAGATAGTATGGAATCACCAGTCTCAGACGAGCACTCACTCAGACATTTTATTATGTAGAACAAACTCAGATAAAAAGCTTGAAAAAAAAAAAAAAAAAAAGAATTAGTTCAAAAGTGCAACTCTTTAGCATTCAGAAACACTAGAATGAATAAAAACATTGTGGTGGTCAGTAAATGTTACTTTTATAGAGCAAGTGCAGGGAAATAAATGTGGAATCACTCCATTCTAAAGAAAAATACATGGAATCGTAAAAAACAAACAAAGAAATAACAATCAAAACACATCTCTAGTATTTAGTTGCACCGCCTCTGGCTTTTATGACAGCTTGCAGTCTCTGAGGCATTGACTTGATGAGTGACAAACAGTATTCTTCATCAATTTGGTGCCAACTCTCTTTGATTGCAGTTGCCAGATCATCCTTGCAGGTCGGAACCTTGCTGTGGACCGTTTTTTTCAATCTTCACCACAGGTTTTCAATAGGGTTGAGATCTGAGCTATTTGCAGGGCATGACATTGACTGGATGAGTTTTTCTCCAAGGAACGCTTTAACAGTTTTAGCTCTGTGGCATGATGCATTGTCATCTTGGAAATGATTTCATTATCCCCAAACATATTTTCAATTAGAGGGATAAGAAAGCTGCAATATATAACTTGTGCATTTATTGAAGATTTAACCACAGCCATCTCCCCAGTGCCTTTGCCTGACATGTAGCCCCATATCATCAAGGACTGAAGGAATTTTGATGTTTTCTTCACGCAGTCATATTTGTAAATCTCACTGGAACGGCACCAAAAAAAAAGTTCCAGCATCATCACCTTGTCCAATGTAGAATCTTAACTCATCACTGAAAATAACCTACATCCAGTCATTCACAGTCCATGAGTGCCTCTTCTTCGCCCATTACAGTCTTGTTCTTTTCTGTTTAAGTGTCATTGATGGTTTCCTTTTACCTTTCCTGTATTAAAATCCCATTTCTTTTAAGCAATTTTGCACAGTTCTGTCGCATACCTTCATTCCAGCTTCCTCTCCATTTCTTCTTCATTTGTAATGTTGTACATCTTCTGTTTTCAAGACATATGGCCTTTAGTTGTTTGTCATTATGTTTGGATGTCTTCCTCGGTCTACCAGTACGCTTAACTTTAACAACCTTGCCATGCTGTTTGTACTTGGTCCTGATTTTTGATACAGCTGACTGTGAACAGCCCACATCTTTGGCAACCATACGTGTAGCATTACCTTCTTCAAGAAGTCTGATCATCCTCTCCTTGGTCTCGAGACATCTCTCTTGTTGGAGCCGTGATTCTTGTGAACCCACTTGGTCCAGCAGCCCTCCAATGTGTGATAACTGCACTGTTTTAACTGCTGACTAACGAGCAGAGCTAATCTGAGGCAGGGGCCCAATGAAGGAAAGGAAATTGACTGGGTGTGTCTGTATTTTCTACTCAAAATGGAGTGATTCTCTATATATTTCCCTGCACTTTCTCTATAAAAGTAACATTTACTGACCACCACAATGTTTTTTAATTATTTCTTTTAGTGTTTCTGAATGCCAAGGAGTTGCACTTTTGAACTAATTCATTATTTTTTTCAAGCTTTTTATCTGAGTTTGTTCTACATAATAAAATGTCTGAGTGCCTGCTCATCTGAGACTGGTGATTCCATACTTTTTGCTAGGGGTTGTATAATCCTTGCTAAATCCTGATTTTTTTCCCCTATGGAACCTGCAGATGCATGTCTTGACAGTCTTAAAATCATGAAATTCGAAGTGTATCAAATTGATACATTTGGCAATAAAGGGTTAAAGTGAGTAGTACTTATTTTGTTTTTGTCAGCATCTCGAAAAGAAGCAGATGATGTTACTTCCTCAAAACAATGTCATTTCTGTTATTCGCATGTTTATCCAAAAGTACCGCATTTGATGTTGAACATTAGGAACAGAAAAAATAAAAAATACACCCCACCCCCTCCATTTTTGAAATAAATAAGTATCATGTTAAAATAACATTTAGGTGTTCAGAAAAATTATATATATATGTATATTAGTGGAACCTAATCAGCATCCCATTGTGTTCCTTGGCTTCATTAAAGACAGTGTGTAAAACAAGAAACCTTCGTCTGATTACTCATTGGTGTTAAAGAACATTGTTACCGCAGTCTTTTATATACACCTTCATGTATTATTGACTAAATTCTTTATTGTTCAGTCAGCGGGTGCTCATTCCTGCTGGCAATAACGCTTTATCTGCAATAAGATCTACAAAACAATAAAAAGGAAACAATAAAATGCAAGGGAACTAATAAAGGAATGAAATAACCTGCAACAACAACAAAAAAAAACTGCATCCCATAAACAATTGTTGTTTCAGTTAATCAGTTTACACCACAACAATCAACTAATTTAAAATGACTAGGCAAATGCAGTCAAGCACTATAGTGAGAGTGCTGCAACCTCATTATTAAAAAAAACAAGCAACTCCTAAACTAGAGGTCTGAAACTTGCAGCCCGGGGGCCAATTCCAATTAACAGGACAGTATTCTGCAGCAACCTGGAGTCAAGATTGAGTCATGAATTTTATGGCTTTTGACTCGAGCTGGTAAAGTGCTAACAGATATTCAAAATCAATATTAGGATAACCACTGGTTCGAAAGTACAGTAGTACCTCAAAATACATTATTAATTTGTTCTGGAGTGGCTTTCGCATCCTGATTTTTCCATATAATGAATCGGGTTTTTCTTGTAAACCCCCTAATTCTTTCATAACATCTGTCATGTCCTCTGGTTGCCTGTCTTCATTTGAAATGCTTTGTCGCACCGTTGTGGTGCTCAAATGTAACTAGTTGCTTGGGTTCCAGCTCTTTCCCAAGACATCACGTGAATACTCAAGCTCATAGCAAACACGGAGTGCTAAAAGACGAGCTAACAAAACAGTGAAATTGCGAAGCTGTCATAAATCGTCATAAATTTTGAGCATGTCGTCATAAGTTTAGACAAATGAAGGGTCAAATTTTGCGTCGCATGTCGAAAGGATTGTAGGTCGATGCAAAAGTATGTCAAGGTACCACCGTGGTTACATTGCATTGCTTCGAGCTTTTTGCACTCTCTTGCCATTCGGGATTGGGACCTTCATTTGTGTTGCATTGAATGAGGTGTGTCCAAACCTTTGGCCTGTACTGTACGTAAATGAGCTCAGCTCCTGTAATCATATATGCGTTAATTGAGAAACACAGTTGATGCTCCAGAAGGAAGTCACTCCAACGATAGTGGTAAAAAGACATAACTCTATAAACAGCCTGGACCTTCACAATGCATTTCAGACTAACTAGCTAGCAGCATCTGAGTAGCAGTGTTATTTTAGAGCTGGGTTGTAACTTTTGATAGCAAAACACGGAGTATTTGGCTTATTAATTACATGGGACTTTCTGATGTTAGCTGTTGGCTGAAGCTAACTGTTACTACCAGCAGTGATAAATACCCACCTTCTTGAAAAACCTTCTAACGTCCATCGTTCATCAATCTATTAACATTCACGCTCTGTTCAGGGTGCGTCAGAAGTACACACACACAAGCAAGGTCACAAGGAAAACACGAACTGGATTTTTTTGTGATGTGGGTGTTCTCTATACGCAGACCCAGCTGCAGAAAGAAATGACATTACTTTTTTTTGGGGGGGGGCACACTTCTTCAACACAAAATTTAGCCTGAACACTGGTGTTATTACCCGTACATTACTACATCACTGCACTGAAATATTTTCTGTCACTGAAGTCAAAAGTGGTAGTTCATCGTAAAATCTATAAGACAAACGAAAACATACCTGCCAACCAGAGGCCGTTGGTAATCTTACAAATAGTGAAGTATGCCCTTACATCGTTCTATATAGTGTGCAATATGAAACAAAAATAAAACTCAGTTTTTAAAATAATATGACTTTATTGGTAATATTGTCACATATAACCTGGTGCAATCAAAGAACAATCAATATCTTCAGCTACATCATGATTACTAAAATTTAACAGTGACTTTTGTTATAATTGTATGTAGCACTTTTAGCAATTTCTATTATGTCTTGATGGCTGCACTTCATGGCACTTCAGCTCGCAATTCAGTTTGACTTGAAGGTAGTTTGTTAGTGTGTCTAATTATAAATTAGAAAGGTCAGTTGATAAAATTAACTTACCGATGCAATCTTTGAGTCAGGGAACATTTCTTTTGCTAATTTTGAGAAGTGATCAGCAATAGTTGCAGGCAAATTGTGTTCGGCAACAAATTGGCAGAATGAAATCTCTGCTTTTGTCACTTTTCATCTGCATACTTCATCTTTTTGACCAGTGTTGTTAATTTTACTTTTAAAAAGTAATTAATTAGTTACAAATTACTTCTCCCAAAAAGTAATTGAGTTAGTAACTCAGCTACTTGAAGGTAAGCGTAATTAGTTACTTGGCAAAGTAACTGGTGTTACCTTTAATGTTGTTTTTTTTTTCATTAAAAAACAAAAACATAGTAACCTTTGCTATGTTTGGAAATCGTATAATGATGTGAATCCAATGTTAAAGTTACCGTTTTTGCATGAGTTCACTTCTGTCTACTTTCGACAGGTTAAAGTTTTAAAACTTTTTCATCATTTAAAAATAAATTCAAGCCAAGATTTTGCCGATTTAGGAGTATTTTAGGTAAAAAGTTGCTTAAGTTCGCTTCGAAGGTTCTGTACAACAGAGCCTTTATGAGAAGTCTACTGCTTCAAAATGGTGGCTGTTTAATAACGCCGCCATCTGTCATTTCGCATGTAGTTCTATAAGCATTTGATATCTAGGCGGAGACTGTGGGCTGTCAGCTACAGTCAGGAAATATTAGAGCCACCTAGCCCAGCATCGCGTTTGCTACAGCGTCAAAACACTCTTCTCTCTCAGTATCTCTGACTTTTCTTGCGTCATTCAACCAACGTAGTAACGCATCGTAACGCACATTGTCTCATTGCCGAAACGGTGACAAAATCCGAACGGAGAAAAAGAAACGTAATGCACGAATGACGTACGCATTTAAAAATCAGTGCTCACTTGTACAAATTATGCCAAAACCGTACAAGTTGACAGGTATGCGAAAACACAATGGTGCAGTTCTGTGTGCATTTATTCAACTAAAGTGCTTCAGCGTAAACATGACATATGCACTGATAAACATGAGCACCTAATGGCCGGCTACTCGGCCCGCCCTCCTTATCTGTGATTGGTGAGAAATTGTATTCGTTCGCTGCTCAGATTGGTTGAATTGAATGATGATAGATCAAGATAGGATGAATAGAGGGTTCGTCCTCTCCGTGTGTGTGTGTTTTTGTGGAAGATTTAAAAAAAAAAAAAAAAGAACAAAGTACAGTCTATTCAAGCTAGGGTGGGCACAGCAGTCTCGCAGGGCGGGCACAGCCCCCTAATGCCCGCCCATGCCGCCGGGTCTGTCTATACGAACAAGTGGAATGGATTGGATAATGAAACACTCAAGCGGCTCTCTACCTTACTCTATGAAGTGAGGGTAAACTTACAGATTTATGATCATACTGTATTTACACTTTTTCTCAATTGCTTTGGTACCTTTCTCAGATCAGAATAGAAATTCTCAAAACTACTTGTTCAGTCTCGCAACATGTCGCACAAGTAGCAAAACAACTTGGATTACTTACAAAAGCCAGTTTTTTGTGCGAAATACTTAATAGTCTATCGCTCAAAATTAAATTTCTGTGTCAATGAGCATGTCAGTGCTGTCAGAATAACAAGTCTGTTTCATTGTGTTCAGACAAGACAGTCAAATGGCTTAGTCATGCTCTCAATCGAACAGTTACTCTGATGAAAGGCTCCGATGCTGAAGATGGTTTGCCTAAGTTTTGATGAAAAATGCAAATTACACCTTTGTGTGTGGGAGATTGATTGCATGAGACTGGACAAGATTCAGTTTACCCTTTTAACTGTTTTTACAATTTCCTGACAGACCATGTCACTGCAATACAGATAGCAAAAGCTAGCACTGAGTATCACAAAGAAAGAAACAAAAGCAGTATTAGAAATGTTAATATAAGACAATCGGCACAACTAAACTTTGAGTGTTACATGTAGGGGATTTCTTTCTACATCTTGACATTCCTCCCTGTTGGGCTACAAATTTTCATCCACATCACAATTATGTCCTCTCTTGCTATGCCACTTGGAAAGAATCATCTTGAATGCCTTATCCAGCCTGTGCAGGCCTCTGCTGTGATGTCACTGCATGCTGCATTCATGGCATTCTTGGAAAAGTGAGTGTGAGGCTGGCGATCATACACTTGCCATCTCCATGTGGAGAAAAATTCTTCTATGAGATTGATGAATGGGGAGTATGGTGGGAAGAACTACATTACCATTCTGTTGTGGGTTGCAAACCATTCCCCGATTATGTTGAAGTGGTGGAAACCCACATTGTCCCAAACTATCGCAAATTTTGGCAGGTTAAAATAAGTTACGTAACAAAAATGCTTAGAAATACGCACACACATGTTGACAGACTCTGACAACATGTTCATCGTGTATTTTGCATGTAAAGACTTATGCAATGAAGTAATGAATAAATATTGTGGGTGGTGAGACTATTCAGTAGAGACCCATGATTATCCATTTTGACCATCATGCCAGATACAACTGATAATGTAGGAAACAGGTAATTGTACAAAATCATTTGCATGGGTGCACAAAAACATCTATAGCTTGCTCAAAGGAATGAGAAACTGCTTTTTTGATGTGCACTAGTGATGCGATGTTGTGAGGATTGACCAAGTAGTGTTGAGAAATGCAAGTCTGATCTGAGAAACATACCAAAGCAATTGAAAAAAACTAAGTTAATAATGGCCGTCTATATGATTATTGATTTAAATTTAATTCTACCCTCTTCATAGTGAATATGTCAGCAGTTTTTTGTATACAGTGGTACATCTTCATATGAAGTTAATTCATTCCAGGACCTTGTTTGTAAGTCGAAATGGTCATATGTCGAGCAGGATTTTCCCATAAGAATACATTATAATTCCATTAATTCGTTCCACAGCCTGAAAACCTACACTAAATCCTTAATAAATATTGCTTTTACAATTCCAAATAGCAATTACAAGGAGCAAAACAAATACATTATGAATACAAATCGGAAAATATATATAATAATAGTAGTAATGATAATAACAATAATAATACCTGTAATAATGTAACAAATCGGGTCTAATGTGGCAGTCGTATTTTGTGTGGTTTACCAGAACGCACCGCGGGGCTGACGGCAGCTTGAGAGAGTGCAGTTAAGATAGCATTCCTTTCACTTTTAACGTCCTATTGTTGCGGACTGTTCTGTTGGCGTGTTTTTTTGCACAAGTTCTGAAATAAATGATTAAAAACCTGACAAAGCTGGCGACCTCTTTGGCGATGGTTGTCACCTTTTACTTAGACTGGCAAACGTAGGTCAGAGGAGTATTGTAAAGCAGTTCACAGACGCGCACCCCACACTCATATTTTTCCATTGGTAAGCCTCACCTTTTTTCTTTTTTCACCACTTGCTTTAACATTTTTGGAATCCATTCTGATTTCTCTCACAAGAAAATCCGCCGTGTGGGCATCTTGCGGGAAAACAATGAAATTGCGACGCTATCATAAATCGTCGTATTTCGAGCATTTCGTCGGATGTAGAAACAAATGGCGAGTCAAATTTTGCAGCCATTCCCTCTACCTGCAGCCCAGCAAAGGAGCCATCATCAACCCCCCGGGACCCGAGGTGGTCCCCCGGACCACCCGCGCCCCCATCAACCGGCCTTCAGGGATGGGAAGAGGGGACGCACCACCAACCCCACGTCCACCCCCGTCTGCTCACCCCGCCAACGAACCACAGCCGCAGCCCCCCCAACCGGCACAGCACGCCACGGGACCCCCAACAGCCAACCAAGGGCTGGGGAGGGTCCCCCGCTGGGGCGGGCGACACCAGCCAATACACCGGCGTCCAGCCAGCGACAAAGCGCAGGGCGGATACCCAGGCAGAGAGGAGAGGGGAAGGCGGAAGCAAGAGAACGCAGAGAAACCGCTGCGGGGCGACGCGAGATCGGAGCCCTGACCTCCCCCCACTCCCGCGGCCGGCAGCCTAGGCAGAGAGGAGGCCATTCCCCGGGAGCCACGCCATAGAGAAAAAGTGTGGGACCCACCTACCACCCTATTACTGTGGCTGCCAGGTCCCCGGCTAGCAGCCATTACCCAGCACCGTGATGTGATTGTGTGGGGAGGGTAGTGCAATGAATTCATTAAAATAGGAGAGCTCAGCTTGGGGCAGTGGGACCGCTGCATGGAATTTCTACCCATTTGCCCGTCCCACCGCCCTTTGTTGGAGCTCCCCTGCGGAGTAAGATGGGTGTGGTGTGTGAATTAATAGACGGACTCCTGCAGGCGTGGCCCCATCCGTCAGAGCCACTGATCGCAGGGCGGGAGAAGCGCCAGGGCCCCAATCAACACCCACCCCGGACCACCCCTGGCGCATCCGCCCACCCCTCCCCCCACCGCCCGAGCACCCACCCCGCACCCCGAACAGGCGCTACACCAAGCACCAGAAACCAGAGAATGTTCACCCCACCAACGAGGGACAGCAAGCTCCACCCAGGGCCCCGCCAACGACCTCACTGACAGGAGGGCAGCAGCAGCTGCCGAGGTCCGTAGAGGCGGACAGGGCCAGAGATACAGTAGGCCAAGGGGACGGAGGCGCGACCCACCCCAACCCAGCCCCGGGTCAGGAGGGGTGTGTGGTATGGCACCAGGGAGCACCTCCCAGGTACCCGGTAGAAGGAGACCCGGCTTCAGCCGGGCCGACCCGGGAGGGAACTGCGGCCGCCGCATAACCCACCCCGGCTGGCCAGGAAAGGGCCGCTGCCCTGGGGTAGCTCCCTACCCGCCCGCGAGACCACCCCACGCCCGATGTGACCCAGGCAAGACCAGATGCAACCAGACACGCCCAAGCCGAAAACCTTGCGGCCAGGACCAGCAACGGGACAGCACAGGGCAGGACGCCAACAAACTCCAAGTTCTGAAATCAAAGAAACCTGACTAAGATACTGTATCTCTTTGACGATAGTACCAGAATATTAATTGTCACCTTAACTTATAAAGACTGGCGAACAGAGGTCGGAGGAGTATTGTCAAGCAGTTCACGGACTCGCACCCTACGCTCATATTTTTCTATCATTCCATCTTCTTTTTTCCCCCCATATTTTTATTATTTTTCAAAAAATAAGACAAGAACTGAAAATTCAAAACATGATGACAAGGAGGTCATACTTTACAACCCAATTAAGTAAAAAAATAATAATAATAATAACTAAAGAAATAAATAATCTACATTCAATACAATAATGCACATTAACACACGCATTCACACAGTTTGCAAAGGCAAAAATGAAAAATACTTCTGTATATAGAAGATGTAATTACATTCTCAGATCTCAGACTGTTGATACAATGTACATGTATGTGTCCCATAGTTTTATAAATTCTTTTTGTTTTCCTTAAGCGATGTAGGTCAGTCTTTCCATTCCCATGCCTTCCGAAATTTCCTTAATCCATTGTCTTAGCGAGGGAGGTTCCATGTTCTTCCAGTTTAAGGCCACCACTCTTCGTGCATACAGTAACCCAAAGTCTAACAATTTTTTCATTTTTTTGGTTATTAATACATCCGTTGGATAAATCCCCAAAACACAAAGTTTGGCCGAGGTAGCTATATTAAATTTAAATACAAGTGACAAACACTTTGATATCCTTCCAAAAATTCTGGATTTTAGAACAATCCCACACACAGTGTATGAGCGTAACTTTAAAGTTGTTACATTTAGAGCATGTATCAGGAATGTTGTCAGACATGTAGTGCAGTATTTCAGGAGTTATGTACATTTTTGTTAACCACTTGTATTGAATCAGTTTTAACCTAGTATTTATTGTATTTTTTTGAGCTCTCAAGCAGGCTTCGTTCCAGTCACTCTCAGCAATATTTTCTTTCAGGTCATTTCTCCAAGCATTCAATTTGCCAATTAATGACTCCTTACAGTTAAAAGTAAGTAAATTATACAGTGGGGCAAATAAGTATTTAGTCAACCACCAATTGTGCAAGTTTCTCTTACTTGAAAAGATTAGAGAGGCCTGTCATTGTCAACATGGCTAAATCTCAAACACGACAGACAGAATGTGGGGGGGGGACAGAAAATCACATAGTTTGATTTTTAAAGAATTTATTTCCAAATTAGAGTGGAAAATAAGTATTTGGTCACCTACAGACAAGCAAGATTTCTGGCTGTCAAAGAGGTCTAACTTCTTCTAACAAGGTCTAACCCGGCTCCACTCGTTACCTGTATTAATGGCACCCGTTTTAAGTCATTATCGGTATAAAAGACACCTCTCCACAACCTCAGTCATTCACACTCCAAACTCCACTATGGCCAAGAACAAAGAGCTGCCGAAGGACACCAGAGACAAAATTGTAGACCTGCACCAGGCTGGGAAGACTGAATCTGCAATAGATAAAACTCTTGGGTAAAAGAAATCAACTGTGGGAGCAATTATTAGAAAATGGAAGACCTGGGGCTCCATGCAAGATCACACCCCGTGGCGTCAAAATGATAACAAGAATGGTGAGCAAAAATCCCAGAACCACACGGGGGGACCTAGTGAATGACCTACAGAGAGCTGGGACCACAATAACAAAGGCTACTATCAGTAACACAATGCGCCGTCAGGGACTCAAAACCTGCACTGCCAGACATGTCCCCCTGCTGAAGAAAGTACACGTCCAGGCCCATCTGCGGTTCACTAGAGAGCATTTGGATGATCCAGAAGAGGACCGGGAGAATTCAATTCAATTCAATTTTATTTGTATAGCCCTGGATGTGTTATGGTCAGATGAAACCAAAATAGCACTTTTTGGTAGAAACACAGGTTCTCGTGTTTGGAGGAGAAAGAATACCTAATTGCATCCGAAGAACACCATACCCACTGTGAAGCATGGGGGTGGACACATCATGCTTTCGGGCTGTTTTTCTGCTAAGGGACCAGGACGACTGATCTGTGTAAAAGAAAGAATGAATGGGGCCACGTATCGAGAGATTTTGAGTGAAAATCTCCTTCCATCAGTAAGGGTATTGAAGATGAGACGTGGCTGGCAACAAAGGAGTGGCTTCGTAAGAAGCATTTCAAGGTCCTGGAGTGGCCTAGCCAGTCTCCAGATCTCAACTCCATAGAAAATCTGTGGAGGGAGTTGAAAGTCCATGTTGCCCAACGACAGCCCCAAAACATCACTGCTCTATAGGAGATCTGCATGGAGGAAAGGGCAAAAATATCAGCAACAGCGTGTGATAAGCTTGTGAAGAGTTACAGAAAACGTTTGGCCTCCGTTATTGCCAACAAAGGGTACATAACAAAATATTGAGATGAACTTTTGGTATTGACCAAATACTTATTTTCCACCATGTTTTGCAAATAAATTCTTTAAAAATCAAACGATGTGATTTTCTGGTTTTTTTTTTCCACATTCTGTCTCTCATGGTTGAGGTTTACCCATGTTGAAAATTACAAGCCTCTCTAATATTTTTAAGTGGGAGAACTTGCACAATTAGTGGTTGACTAAATACTTATTTTCCCCTCTATAGATCTTTGACAATAGACCATTTTTTGGTTGCTTGTGCATTATTTCCTCGATCTGTGATAGATTGGGAGAATGTATTGCACCTCCAAAGTTTGTGTAAATGAAATTCCTTACTTGCAAATATTTGAAAAAATGTCTTGAGGGGATTTGATAGTTTTCACATAGAGTTCAATGTAAGCAATATTCCATTTTCATACAAGTCCCCAACTGTTTCGATACCCTTGATTTTCCATAATTTAAAGCCTCCATCCATTCTCCCAGGTGGAAAATTATCATTATTCTGCAAAGGAGAAAACGAGATATTGTTATAAGGCTATCAATGAGATTGTGTGCCTTGTTTCAGTTCACCAACGTATTATTTAGAAAGGGATTTTTTGTGTCTTTTCTTTAGTTTTTTCAGGTTTGCAGAATAAAGATAACTGTGGATTGGTATGTTTGTTGATATTGATTGCTGTTCAATCTTTACCCATGAGGGGGGAGAGTCGGTGTTACAGTACTGTAGAGGGTAGCTGATTTTAATTGAGCAGCCATATAGTACCATCTAAGGTTTGGGAGTTGCAGGCCTCCTCTTTCATAAAGCAAGTAGAGTTATTTGAGTCGAAGTCTTGCTTTTCTCTTATCCCAGATAAAATTTCTAAATATCTTATTCATATTGTCAAAGAAGCTCTATGGTAATGACAAAGGAATTGTTTGGAAATAATAGAAAAATTTGGGTAGTATTGACATCTTTACTATATTAATACGTCCCATTATAGAGATGGGTGAAGTTGACCAGTGATTTAAAGTTTCGGTATTTCACCCACCAGAGGATGATAATTTGACTTGATAATTTTTTTCAAATTTAGAGTAATCGTAATACCCAGATTTTTAAAGCCATTTGTTGCAATTGCAAATTGGGTATTTATTGGGGGATTTCTTTGGTCTTCCTCATTCAGGAACATGAGCATTGATTTATTAGTATTGATTTTTTATCCTGTAAAGGTACCAAAGTCCTCCAATAAATTAACCAGGGTTGGGATAGTATCTTTCAATTCAGACAGATTATTCCATCTTCATTTCAGCCTCACCTTTTTTTCTGTTTTCACCACCTGCTTTAACATTCTTGGAACACATGATGATTTCTCTCACAAGAAAATCTGTCGTGCGTCAGTCTTGCGGGAAAACAATTAAATTGCAAAGCTGTCATGAATCGTAAGATTTCGAGCATTTCGGCGGATGTGGAAACAAATGGCGTGTCAAATTTTACGTCGGATGATGAAAAGATCGTGTGTCGAGCGATCGTATGTCTAGGTACCGCTGTATATCCTGACAGCTCTCACCCAAATATTGTCTCACGCCATAATAAAAGTGATCTCTCGCAAGTTCTGTCTGGTTGTTATGTTAGGTAGCTTGTTACACAAAAAGACCATACATTATTAACTGTTTTTTTTTTTTTTTTTTTTTTTGTTAAAAACAATGCTTTTTGGGTTAAGCATCAAACATTTTCAACAGCCAGGTTGCTTCCATTCTGAGCATACCAACTGGTACTTTCCTTTAGTTTAGATGAGCATGGAGACAAAAACACACACACACACACTTTTCTCCCATCAAATATATCCACAAGAGAGAGGTTTAACTGTGTTTTACCCCACTGCACTCTGCAAATTGTTCGCTGAGAAGGCCTAAGCCTTTAAGCCCAGTCGATTACATTCTCACAGATTTCGCTGTCAATCTCCGAGTATTTACCAGTGGGGGCTTATTAGTCCCCACTATCCTTGCCTTCCCATACGCTCAAACTCTCTGACATAAATAATTGTTTCTTTGTCTTTTCTTTTTTTATTTTTTTTTATAAAGAACATGAAAAAATATACATTCCCAGTTTTTTCCTTCACATTAACAACCAGGGGAGGGTCATATATGGTCAGTTTGCCCGTATTGTTGTCCCAGTAGAAGCAATGGCAATCTTAATGACTTTGCTAATAAGAATTAACTGAGCATGTAATGGCAACCAGCATAGTAGTGGTTGGCATGTCTACCTCACAGCTCTTGCCGTCCTTTGTGTCAGGCTTCCTTGTAAATTCCCAAAACAAGCATGTTACCTTAATTCAGTGCTTCTCAAATATTTTCTGTTAGCCCCCCCCCCCCCCCCACCCAGAAGACGTAAACAGTCCGCACCCCCACAACTCTTTGCCACCACTGTAAATATACTGTAGTAACATTTGTAAAACAAAAAAGTGTGAAGTAAAAAAGTAAAAATAAAAAAAAATAGACTGACAATACATTTTTTGACCGTCTGATACTGAAAAAAAAAATAAATACATCAATAAATACGCCAAACAGTTACACTGGGGAAAAAAAACAAAACTGGAACAAAAAAGACAGTGTCATTGGACAGAGAGTTTTTATTTTTGCTGCAGGCAGTATCAGCTCCTTTGCTGTGGTGTTGGGTTATTTTGAATTGAGCAACTTGGTACACCACCTTATGTGATGCTGACAGTGCTCGCTGGTTTACTGATGTAACACTGACAAAGCAGGACGATTACTGGCAATATTCGGCACGTTTTCGCTGAAAAAAAAAAAAAAAGAATTCCTGCTGTCCGCTGCACATATTTTTAGACAAACTAAACAGACTGGTCTTTCCTTACTGGTCTCCCACTGTACTAAAAGTCAAAGCCAAATGCTACATACGCTTCGTCATATTTCTTCGTCTTAGCTTTTTTAATATCTCCAGTGCTCTTTGCTGTGTGCTCTTGTTTGGTTCAAAAATACTGTGCACATGCTGAAAATGACAGCGCCACTGCCACCCACTCAGTGGATGTGCAATTACACTTTTATTTCTAGTGCGGCAAAAAAGTATGTTCCCCAAAGTCACATACGCCACCCCCAGCATCGCTCTGCGCCCCGCTGGGGGGGGCTCGCCCCACTATTTGAGAAGTACTGCCTTAATTGAAGAAAATCATTAATAAATTGTGCATGTGAGTATCAATGGTGCTTGTTTACTGTATGATCACTGCTATTTCAGAGTGTGCCATGTGTCTCTCCAGGAGGTGGTATTGACTTCATCCAAGCGCGTAGGTTTGGTCACAACTTTGGTAGGGATGATATAACAACTTAACCTGATTGTACACTTTTTGCTGGTGATGGGATATTCATAAGACCAAACAGATTAGGTGAACGGGGGTCAAGGCTACACATCTCATGAATATGAACCTAAATAATTGATAGGCTAAATGATGTGCAAAATAAACCTGTATTGACGAAAACTAACGTTCATGTGTATTGGTTCAGGTGATACAACATTCGATTCAAACTTTTGTTTTCAAAAACTACGAAAGAAACATTTTGAAGTAAAGGTCCCTTTATACAAAAAAAAACAAACAAAAAAAACGGGGAGCTATCCAAGAACGGGTCCACTTCTGGGGGACACTGGACCACCCCTAGACTCAAACTAAAGTATTGTAAAATAAAAGTGATTTTGGAAAAAAAATAATAATGAAAAAAAAAAATCTGAGATATCCAAGGGTCACTCTACATCTGAGGCATACTAGACTACCCTAAGACTCAAACCATAATACTCTCATGAAATTCTAATATGTGAGTTCATTTCTCAGATTTTTTTTTCATGTCATCTCATGTTCATGTCTATGTCCCCTGAAGTGGGCCAGTTCTTGGATTTCTTCCAATTTTTTTTAATAAAGGGACTTGCACTCTGACAACACCGTGTTGCATTACTGTAATGCACATAATGCAAACAATGATCCAAATGAGGGACGGATAGCTTGACTTCGCTGTTCCTTGTGGAGGCTGGCCTGACCGCGGTAGTTTTGCAGGTTAGCAAGTTCACACAGTTTAATGTTATGTTAACTCGGATGCAGGTCTGACTTCAGTCGCAAAATTAGTGGTGTTTCCCTCATCTACACAACATTAATGTCTTTTTACATTACTTACAGTAGCTGCTGCTGGCCGAAAAAAAAAACGAATATCCCTTCTCTTTGTAGGGGGCAGCATGTTGTCGACATGAAATCTGTCGGGGCTGTGTGTGGTGGGGTGTCAAATCATGAGCCATTCAAACATGCGCTTGAGGGTCGGGGTATTGGACCGCCACATTTAGCAAGTGATAAGGGATAAATGTAAGGCTTAACATAATGAAAGTAATTCACTTGATAATGGTAGGCTTTATTCTATCCATTCCTTACAACATATGGACATATGGGAAGACAATCTAAATTACCGAGTTAACTGAACTAATGATGTAATGCAAAAAATAGTGTTGCTTAAAAGTTGGTGGGTACAATTTGAGCATCCTGAAAAGTTGGTCGTGTTATGTCCCTACCGTCCCTAAGCAAACCTACACCCTTGACTTCATCTCACCTCAAGCTTCATCTCAGGACCTTGTCTTCGCCTCTTACGCTCTGTACCTTTGCTACGGACTGCACGGCCTTTGACTTCCGCCACCGTTTCACCATCTTGCGCAATCCACGCCTAGTCCCATAACGCCACGCTACGGACATCACGGCCTCCAAAAACCCCACACCTTGCTACTGTCTTGTGGCTCAATTTAAAAATAGATAGGCGATGTGGAGATGGTGGGGAAAAAAGTGACAAAAGGAGGAAGTGCTCGTGCCATAAAATTATTGTACTAATCCTCAGCTACTGCAACTACTCTATTTTTATTCTGCTTGCTTGATTGAACTCCAAACTACTCACATGCACTGTACTCGACAATGTTCCCTCTAAGCTGCGCGCGTGCGCAATCGCGCACTGCTGGCACCTACTCTGCGCACAAGAAATTCTATGCTGCGCACAAAAAAAAATCAACAGAAACGTACTAATTGCGTTGTAACTCGGTGAGTGACAGGTGTCCAGCAAATGATACGATAAGGTTCACTTTCGCTACGCAGCCAATCATAGCATTGACATTGCTTGTGTATTGCCCAGCCTACATGCGCGGTGTAGGTTAGCAAGCTATCAACAGTGCGTGAGTGCGGCGGAGTTGAGAGACGCAAAGGCCAACCCCTTATCATGGCGAAACGAACGTGCAGCGACACATCCACTCACCAAGCCAAAGTAAAAAAGAAATGCGGTTCATATAAGATGGAGTGGCTGTCGGAGCATGTGCAAATAGACGAACAAGCGGTGAAACTGTGTGATATTTGCCACTAAGCCAAAGTACCAAGTGAGTTTTCAGAGGGAAAAATGCGGACTGAATGGAAGTTGGACTACCTCAAGTGTCATATTCAGCAGAAAAGTCATTTGAAAACTGTTGAAAATTTCGAAGACTCAAGATGGGACAGGCGATTGGTACATTATTGCGGGAGAATGCAAAAAGACCGACAGAAGAGAAACGAGCTGTCCCACAAAACAAAATCTGACCCAGAGGAAGTTGAAGTTCTCATTGACGATATTTTACTTGCCATCGAAATGAATGCGTCAGTGGTGTCAGTTCAACAAATCCGCAATCACATGGCAAAGTATGTAAGTATACCAGAAAGCTGTCGAAGTAAAAACTATGCCTTTGAATTTGTAAACTCAATAAATGAGATAGTGGAGAACGAGATAATGTGCAGTGTTAAAAATGCACCCTGGCATACACCGATAGTAGATGAGAGCACTGACATATCAGTACACCAAATGCTAGTCCTATACATTAAGATGTGAAAAAATAAGGTACAATTTAAGTCAGATTGGTGTGTATCCTAGTGACATTTATAAAGATATTTTAATTATGGACATTAATCATTAAATGCTCTTAATACTAGATAATTTACGGGCAGTAGAAATGCTAATAGGCGTGATACTGGTGTGTGGCCGCCATGTACCGTATTTTACAGACTATAGATCAAAGTTTTTTTCATAGTTTGGCAGAGGGTGCGTCTTATACTCTGGAGCAACTTATACTGTATGTGAAATTATTCACACATTATTATATCATTGTTGCTAGTTAGCATGTTCTTTATGCTATAGTTATCTGAATAACTCTAAATAGCTATGTTACATTAACATACCAGGCATGTTCTCAGTTCGTTGTTTATGAGTCATGTAATGTTAGCATACCGTACACTTATTCAGCCTGTTGTTCTCTATTGTATTTTTATTCTAAATTGCCTTTCAAAATAACATGTCTGTTCTTGGTGGTGGATTCTACCAAATGAATTTCCCCCCAAAATGCGACTTATACGCCGGTGCGACATATGTTTTTGCCTTTTAATTGCGCGTTTTTTGGCTGGTGTGACTTATATTCCAAAAAATACGGTACACATCTGATGTTGCTCACCGTGGGCCGCACTGTGCTCAGGGAGCAGGTGTGTTTGCTCAGACACATAAAAAATTTGAGGGAACATTGGTACTCGATGTGACGCAAGACATCAAAGGAAAGCAACTCCAGAATTAGCGTGTAGCAGCAATGAAGCAAATTTATTTTACTTCATATAATAATTTTTTTATCTCTGTGATACCTCAATTACTTCCAAACCACGGACATGTTGGCTGTGAGCCAGTAGCATTGCTTATCATCGTGTTTTGACTGCGTCATCACAAGAGGACTACGGTTCTTCACACTTTTCGGTGGTATAAACTTTCGGTCTTTTAATCGAAAACCAAAAATGCTATTTTCAAATTTTTGGTCACAATTCTAGTAATAATGCCAACATTTAGTACTGACGATTAAAAGAACCGTGATACGAGGTCCAAATTAGTTTATGTCAACATGACCATACAGTGTATCACAAAAGTGAGTACACCCCTCGCATTTCTGCAGATATTTAAGTATATCTTTCCATGGGACAACACTGACAAAATGACACTTTGACACAATGAAAGTAGTCTGTGTGCAGCTTACATAATAGAGTTTATTTATTTTCCCCTCAAAATAACTCAAAATGTAGCCATTAATATCTAAACCCCTGGCAACAAAAGTGAGTACACCACTTAGTGAAAGTTGTCAATATTAACATACAACATGTCAACTATCAATATTTTGTGTGCCCACCACTATTATCCAGAACTGCCTTTACTCTCCTGGGCATGCAGTTGACCAGAACTTCACAGGTTGCAACTGGAATGCTCTTTCACTCCTCCATGATGACGTTGCGGAGCTGCCGGTTATTTGAGACTTTGCGCACCTCCACTTTCCGCTTAAGGATCCCCGACAGATGTTCTATTGGGTTTAAGTCTGGAGACATGCTTGGCCATCAATCACCTTTACCCTCTACCTCTTCAGTAAAGCAGTGGTCATCTTGGAGGTGTGTTTGGGGCCATTGTCATGCTGGAACACTGCCCTGTGACCCAGTTTCTGGAGGGAGGGGATCATGCTCTGCTGCAGTATTTCACAGTACATGTTGGAGTTCATGTTTCCCTCAATGGAATGTAACTCTCGAACACCTGCAGCACTCATGCAGCCCCAGACCATGACATCCCACCACCATGCTTGACTGCAGGCATGACACACTTATCTTTGTACTCCTCACCTGGTCGCCGCCACACATGCTTGAGACCATCGGAACCAAACAAATTAATCTTCGTCTCATCAGACATGGTTCCAGAAATCCATGTGCTTTGTTGACATGTCTTCAGCAAACTGTTTGCGAGCTTTCTTGTGTACCGTCTTCAGAAGAGGCTTCCTCCTGGGATGACAGCCATGCACACCAATTTGATGTAGAGTGCAGCGTACAGTCTGGGCACTAACAGGCTGACCTCCCCCTCTTCAATCTCTGCAGCAATGCTGACAGCACTCCTGCAACGATCTTTCAAAGAAAGCATTTGGATGTGATGCTCAACACGTCCACTCAGCTTCTTTGGACGGCCAACCTGAGGCCTGTTCTGAGTGGACCCTGCTCTTTTAAAACGCTGGATGATCTTAGCCACTGTGCTGCAGCTCAGTTTTAGGGTGTTGGCAATCTTCTTGTAGCCTTGGCCATCTTCATGTAGTGCAACAATACGCCTTTTAAGATCCTCAGAGAGTTCTTTGCCATGTGGTGCCATGTTGGAACTTTCAGTGACCAGTATGAGAGAGTGTGAGAGCTGCACTACAAATTTGAACACACCTGCTCCATTTTCCACCTGAAATTTTGGAGGGAAAATGACAGCAGTACTGAATTTGGACATTAAGGGATGAAGTTTTTAAGGGGTGTACACACTTTTGTTGTCAGGGGTTTAGGGGTTTAGATATTAATGGCTATATTTTGAGTTATTTTGAGGGGGAAATAAACTATTATATAAACTGCACAAAGACTACTCATATCATAATTTGACCCTGAAAAGCTGTCAAGACCGCCAATTAAAATTTGCACATCAGTATTTTATACCCAGGACAGATATGTGAATGTCCTTTAAGAAAGAAAAATAAATGCGAAAGAACACACTAACACTAACATGCAACTCAGTGGAGTCGATTGCCTCCAATCTAGACAGTATAACCTGCCACCTCCTTGTTTTTGCAAGGACAAATGTTGGCCTGGAAATTTTACAAGGCGCTATGTAATATTTGAAATGTCAAAAGGATTAGCATTTTTCAGTTGTAGCTGACACTGACATCTGCAGGGAGAGAGCTGTCAAGGGGGCAGTCACACTACAGATGTGCCGTTTGCTGACATGACAGCTGAGAGGATCCACAGAATTGACTGAGGACCAGAGAAGGTTCATAGAGGTTGACATTTAAATGGGCGCTGCCAAGGGTCCAACTCCATAACACCAGATGGCTAGTGGATAAGATCCATTTCGTGCCATGGCAAGCATATCACCCAGAATTCTGTGACAATAAAAGTAGCTTACCAGAATTGTTTTATTCAAAGTCATGTGTTTTTTAATTATACAACTGTCAAATTGGCCAGGGTTCTATAAGGTATGGGGCATTTCTCAATTTAATTATTTCTGCTCTGAGAATTGGCTACAGAATGATATAAATCAAGGGTGGAAACAATGGCTACATTAACATGGAAAACATTTCTTTGAATTATGATCAAATGCACGCTCTCGCGTGCTTCTGCATCACAGTTTTCGTTTCGATTAAGCAGATCGACTAAATATACTGGAGATAGTAGTAAAAGACACTTTGTGTCAACAAAACAGTTTCTAGCCCTCCTACCATGAAGTTGTTCAACAATTTTAAGATCTTTTAATATATCCATCAATGTGCTCATCTTGGATGGAGACCATTTCACTCTTGTGCTCAACATGTCTTCCACTAGATCTGCTTCTACTCGCTTCCAGGAATAACAGAAATGTGTATATTTAATTCAGGTCTTCGGGGAGAGTCGGGACTGGGCCGTACAGTCATAGGCGGAGTTTGACGTTTGGACAGGGGGGGCACAACATGTTAATGACCCCGAAACGCAGTGTCAGCAATAAAATTAACTTACAAGAATATTTATAATAAATTGAAAATTAGCATTTTTTTGTTTCCCATCATTCTTGAGGGGAATTCTAAATCAGTCTGCTTAAGACAGGTACACTTTTCGCCAAGATCGTCATCCATTGAATATGGTACGCCCACCGGTGTCTTGCCAGTGTATTTACCCCCGTCAAAAATTGTGGGCGGAGCCACTGCGCTGCGCTGATTTGCTTGATTTCTGTGTTTTGGTTATGTAGTTATCCGCAGGGTTTTAAAACATGGCCCATCCATCAAAATAAACTTTTTTTTTTTCTGGCGTATAACGTTACATACATACTGAATGTAAAAAAAGGCAATGTTTTACTGTTGTACTCGTAGGATGACCTATGACTGTTATTGCTCTAATTCTAGTCCTGTATGGAGTTTCTCCATTTTAAAAAACGTCAATGTCCAAAATATATAACTAGTTCTTTTCTGGCTTCAATTAATTGTTTGTTTGTTGTCATAACTAATGTGTGTGTGTGCGCGCTCCCACGGCCACGGGATACAATTTTTGATGGGGGTAACTACATTGGCAATACACCGATAGTGGCTCTGCTGTACAATTAGCATCTTTAGTGGGGCGCTCACTATTTTGACGGTGCTTTCTGGCGTTTCATGGTCCACATTTTCAATCCTTGGTTCTTGCTCAGTAGTTGCTGTCGCCTTTGAAAGCTTAGGTTTGAAAAATTACGTATATCCATCTTGCCTCTTAGGTCCTCGGGTGGTTTTGGCAAAGCAAAGCAAATTACCCCATAAGGTGCTAGTCACATGATCTGTTCAAAAAATATTTTTGCCCTACTGAATAAAAATATATTTTTTTGTTCATTTCATTGTTTTTTTTCTTTTGTTTTAATGCTTTACAACTTTCATAGACAGCATTTTATTGGAAAACTCTTGATTTTAAAATCAAATATAGGAAAGTCAATTTCATGCAATGACACTTTTCGGCCACCGTGGGGGGGGGCTTAAACTCCCGTCTTAAACTCTGCGTATGCGTACAGTCCTGAGCAGGCTACCCCTTGGTTTTAATGCATCATACACTGAGGATGTGGGTCGGCTGGGACTGGTTTGGTGGATGGGGCATGACAGTTGCCTTCCTGCCGCAGGCCCCGCCATTCCCGCACCTCTTTTAACGCACCACATAGATTATACTCTACGACAGGGCTTTGGCGATGGGCGGTGGGATGTGCAGCTGGGAAGAACTTCCATGCAGCGAAGCCGGGCTCTCCTAATTTAATGTATACACTACATTACCCTCCCCACACAATCCAGTCACAATGCTGGGTAATGGCTGCCAGGTCGGCAGCCACAGTAATAGGGCAGTAGGTAGGTCCCACACTTTTCTTAATTGTGTGGCTACTGGGGCAGGGCCTCCTCTTTGCCTGGGCCGCCAGTTGCAGGGCTGGGGGGGCTCCGGTCCCACACCGCCCCGTGGCAGCTACTCGGCGCTCTCCTGCTTCCGCCTTTCCCTCTCTTCTCCACCCAGATATCCTCCTTGGGGGGTTGGCACGGGTTGCCGGCTGAGTACTGGCGGGGTGTCGCCAACTCCGGGTGGGGTTCCTGTCCTCCTGGCCTAGTGGGCCATGGGGGTCCCGCGGTGTACCGTGTCAGTTGGGGGGTTGTGTTGGTGGCTGCTGGGCCGGGTGGGCAGTTGGCAGTGGGGCGGGATTGGAGGGTGGTGGCGCGTCCCCTCATCCCTTCCCTGAAAGCCATTTAATGAGGGCGCGGATGGTGCGGGGGACCACCCGGGGGGACAGCGGCAGCTCCCTTGCTTGAGCTGCAGGAGGAGGGATGGGCTGTGCTGGCTCGCCAACCCTGATTAGCTGGGAGAGGGCTGTGGCCATGACTGGATGCAATTAGACCAGTACTTCTCAAATGCCGCCCCTGCTAGGAGTGGCATGTCTGACCTCGGGGAACATACTTTTTTGCCATACTAGAATAATGTGTAGTTGCACATCCACTCAGTTGTGGCAGTGGCGCTCTCATTTACAGAGTGTGGGCAGTATTTTTTAACCAAAGAAGAGCACACAGCAAAAAGCACTGGAGAGGTGAAAAGGTAAGACTTGGAAATATGCAGAAGCGTATGTAGCATTTGGCTTTGGCTTTTAATACAGTGGGAGACGAGGAAAGACCAGCCTGTTTACTGCTTCTAAAAAACGTTTGCAGCGAACAGTAGAAGGCCAAATCAATTAAAACGTCACTTAAAGACATTAGACCCCAATCACATTGATGAGCCGCTGGATTTTTTTTTCAGTAAAAACGTGCCGGTAATTGCCAACAATCGTCCCGCTTTATCAGTGTTACATCAGTCAACCAGCGAGCACTTTTAGCATCATATAACGTTGCATACCAAGTTGTTCATTGCAAAATAACCCCACACCATATCAAAGGAGCTGCTACTGCCTGCAGCAAAAATAAAAACTGTCCCTCTGTCCAATGACACTGTCGTTTTAGTGCTATTAATTTTTGTTTTTTTCAGTCAAATTGTTTGGCATACAGTCCCCATAAGTTAGTGTTGCTAATCAATTTGAATTTATTATTATTTATTGATTTTATTAAATTTTGTTTTTTAGAATCAAATGGTCAAAAATGTACCTTGAGTATATTTTTACAATTAAGATGTAACTTTTTTTTCCATTCAGGCAAATTGATGTGCTTTGTCTTTTTTGTTACAAACAAAACAATGTTAATAAAGTTACACTTTATTGTAAGTTGATCTCGATTACTTTTTTTTATTTAATATTAAAAAGGACACAATGTTATGCAGAGGTGTACTTATAATAATAATAATTTTAGAGACAAATAACACCATTTATAGTGGCGGTAGAAAGTTGAGGGGTTGTTTATGTCTTCCTGGGGGGAGGGGGTGTAAAAAAAAAGTAATTGAATTAGACACATTCAAGTAGTGATAATGTTGATGCCAGGATTAGCAATCAGGCAGCATAGAATAGGATGTCAACATTTCCACACGGACAGGTGATTTAGATATAACTGGGTTGTACACCTCACATTGCTGATTTGTGTACACTCCACCCTGCTTTTTGACTCACTCCCCTCCTCTTTCTCCTTGGTCCTCCACATGGTGTCCACGGGAAATACAATTAGCTAACAAAAGCACTACAATATTCATATGTAGTGTAGGCGATCAATGTGTTTCTTGTTGTTGTTTGTTCTCCTCTGTCTCCTCCTCTCCTCTTCTATTTTCCTCTCTGTTCCCCTACAACCCTTTCAGCTAGCTGCTTTCTCCTAATAGACGAAACACAGTGAATAATCACAACGGGAGTGTATCAAACTCCCATGTGTTATATTAAAACTGTTCAGACCATAAGGACACTCAAAGTCCATTCTCCGTGTCAACCGTCAAACTCAGCACCAGTCGTATTAATAACACGTTAGAGTATCCGATAAATAGAATAATGAAAGTAGACAGAAGGGAACTAATGCAATAACGGGAGCAATTTTAGCGGTTAACTTTAACGGTTGATTCACAACTTTAAATGACTTCCACACATAGCAAAGGTTACTATCTAGTTATCGGAATACCCTTGTGTCTAGTTAAGTGGAGGGTAAAGAATTGGGCTAGGGCCAATTGTCCGCAAAACCCTTTAAACTTCACATTGTGTAACCTGTTTTTTTTTGTTTGTTTGTTTTGTTGTTGCTTTTTTTTTTTTTTTTTTTTTTTTGAGAAAAAAAAAACATGAAAATTATCACTAGTTACTTTGTCAAGTAACTAATTACTCTTACATTCAGGTAACTGAGTTACTAACGCAGTTACTTTTTGGGAGAAGTCATTTGTAACTGTAATTAATGACTTTTTCAAAGTAAACTTAACAACACTGCTCAGCACAGGAGCCCCTCAGGGCTGTGTTCTGAGCCCCATGCTCTTCATTCTGCTTACACATGACTGCAAAACAACTTACAGTACCAATCATTTGGTAGAATATGCGGACGACACCACTCTGGTGGACCTCATTACCAACGGATACGAGATGCACTACAGGACGGAGGTGGACCTCTTGGCCGGGTGGTGCAGAGATAGCAACCACCTGCTGAATGACAACAAAACAAAGGAGATTGTTGTCAGCTTTCAGAAAAGCCTCAGCCAACACCTGCCACTGATCATTGATGGGGCTGTCGTGAAGAGAGTAACCAGCACAAAATTCCTCGGCGTGCATATCGATGAGGATCTCTCTTGGACCACCAACACCGCATCACTGGCCAAGAAAGCACAGCCGCGCCTCTATGTCTTTTTTTTCCATCTATATTTTTATCATTTTCCTAAAAATCCTAAAAAGACAAAAACCTGAAAATTCTAAACATCATGGCCATAAGAAGGCCATATTTCGCAACCCAATTGAATTAAAAAAAAACAAAAATAATGAATAATCTTATACACATTCACACACACATTCACACAGCTTGCAAAGAAAAAATGAAAAATTCTTATGTATGTATATATATATATATAGAGAGAGAGAGAGAGAGAGAGATGTCATTACATTCCCAGATTTCTTTAGAATGTTGATACAATGTACATATATGTGTCCCATAATTTCACAAATTCTTTCGGTTTTCCTTTCGCAATGTAAGTCAGTCTTTCCATTCCTATGCCTCGCGACAGTTCCTTAATCCATTGTCTCAACGAAGGGGGTTCCATGTTCTTCCAGTTCAAGGCGATCACTCTTCGTGCATGCAAAAATCCAAAATCTAACATTTTTTTCATTTGTGGGATAAATACCCAAAACACAAAGTCAGGTACATTCACTTTAAAGACACATGATAAACATTTTGTAATATCTTTCCAAAAATTCAAAATTTTCGAACACTCCCAAACACAGTGTATGAGGGTACCTATAAAGTTGTTACATTTAGAGCATGTATCAGGAATGTTACCAGACATGTGATGCAATATTTCAGGAGTTATATACATTCTTGTTAACCACTTGTATCGAATCAGTTTTAATCTAGTATTCATTGTATTTTTGGGGGCTTTCAAACAGGCTTCATTCCAATCATTCAAAGAAATATTTTATTCAAGTCATTTCTCCAAGCATTCAATTCATCCACTGATGATTCCTTGCAGTTGAACATAAGTAGATTGTAGAAATTTGACAGTAGACCATTTCTTAGTTGCTTGAGTGTTATTTCCTCAATCTGCGATAGATTAAGAGAATGTGTGACATCTCCAATGTTTGTGTAAATGAAATTCCTTATTTGCAAATATTTGAAAAAATGTCTTGAGGGGATTTGGTATTTGGTAAATGTAAGCAATGTTCCATTTTCATACAAGTCCCCAACTGTTTCGATACCCTTTATTTTCCATAATTTAAAACCTCCATCCATTCTCCCAGGTGGAAAATTATCATTATTCTGCAAAGGAGAAAAATAAGATATTTTTATAGAGCTGTCATTAAGATTGCGTGCCATGTGCCAGTTCATTAAAGTTTTATTTAAAAAGGGATTTTTTTTTTTTTGTCCATTTTTAGTTTTTTCAAGTTTGCAGAATATAGATAACTGTGGATTGGTATGTTTGATATTGATTGTTGTTCAATCTTTACCCATGGGGGAGGAGAGTCAATCTTGAAGTAGTGGGTGGCTGATGTTAATTGCGCAGCCATATAGTACCATCTAAGGTTTGGGAGTTGTAGGCCTCCTCTTTCACAAGGCAAGTAGAGTAATTTGAATCGAAGTCTCGCTTTTTTCTTATCCCAGATAAAATTTCTCAATAACTTATTCATATTGTCGAAAAAAATCTGTGATAATGGCAGAGGAATTGTTTGGAAATAATATAAAAATTTGGGTAGTATTGACATCTTTATTACATTAATCCGTCCCATCATGGAAATGGGTAAAGTTGACCAGCGATTTAAAGTTTCAGTAATTTCATCCACCAGTGGGTGATAATTTGATTCGATAAATGTGTTTAAATTTGGAGTAATCTTGATACCCAGATATTTAAAGCCATTTGTTGCGATTGTAAATTGAGTATTTATTGGGGGATTTCTTTGGTCTTCCTCATTCAGGAACATGAGCATTGATTTATTATTATTAATTTTGTATCCTGTAAAGGTACCAAAGTCCTCCAATAACTTAACCAGGGTTGGGATTGTATTTTTCAACTCAGACAGAAAAAATATTATGTCATCTGCGAATAGAGATATTACATGGTTTATTCCTCCTACAGAGATACCAGATAGTCCAGGGTGTATTCTTACTGCCATAGCCAATGGTTCCATTGCCAGAATGAACAAAATAGGGGACAAAGGCTTGTTTAGTTGAACGTTGCAAAATGAAAGGTTTGGATGTATTGGTGTTAGTTAGGACTTGAGCAGCAGGGTTTGTATATAGTAACTTGATCCATTTTACATTTTTTCCCCCAAATCCGTATCTTGGAAGTATTTTTAAAAGATAATTCCACTCTATCCTATCAAATGCTTGACATGCATCCACTGCTAACATTGCTGTATCCTTAGCATTTTTTTTCTCGTGCATTATATTCAGTATTCGCCTAATATTATGATAGCTTTGTCTTTTTTGAACAAAGCCTGGTTGATCATCCAACATTAGCATTGGAATATATTTTTCTAATCTTCTAGCAAATACTTTACATAATATTCTATTCCTCTGTTTCCTCTATTTCTTAAGGAAACTGAAGCATGCTAATGCCCCACCACCCATTATTGCCATGTTCTATAGAGGGACCATCGAAAACACCCTCACCACCTGCATTGCTGTGTGGGGCGGGAGCTGCACGGTTTACAACATGAGAGCCCTACAGCGTGTGGTGAACACTGCAAGCAAAATCATCAATGCTCCACTTCCTTCCCTGCAGGACATCTACACCACCCGCCTCACTCGAAGGCTGTCACAATTGTGAGAGATGTGGTACACCCAGAACACAACTTTTTCAGCTTGCTGCCCTCTGGAAGGAGGTATAGGAGCCTCTGGTCCGGAACAACCAGACTGACAAACAGCTTCATCCACCAGGCATCCACGAGGATGCCGAACTCCCTCCCTTGCCCCCATCATTGTCGCATACACACACAGTCAAGAGTACTTTAATAATTTACAACTTCATTAGAACTACTGGAGCCTTGTAATTCACTACAAATGACTGTCTCAGTTGTTGCTTATCACTGCATTACTTTATTATTATTATTGTTGCCATTTATGTTCGTGTTCCAATGTACAGTGCCTTGCAAAAGTATTCGGCCCCCTTGAATCTTGCAACCTTTCGCCACATTTCAGGCTTCAAACATAAAGATATGAAATTTAATTTTTTTGTCAAGAATCAACAACAAGTGGGACACAATCGTGAAGTGGAACAACATTTATTGGATAATTTAAACTTTTTTAACAAATAAAAAACTGAAAAGTGGGGCGTGCAATATTATTCGGCCCTTTTACTTTCAGTGCAGCAAACTCACTCCAGAAGTTCAGTGAGGATCTCTGAATGATCCAATGTTGTCCTAAATGACCGATGATGATAAATAGAATCCACCTGTGTGTAATCAAGTCTCCGTATAAATGCACCTGCTCTGTGATAGTCTCAGGGTTCTGTTTAAAGTGCAGAGAGCATTATGAAAACCAAGGAACACACCAGGCAGGTCCGAGATACTGTTGTGGAGAAGTTTAAAGCCGGATTTGGATACAAAAAGATTTCCCAAGCTTTAAACATCTCAAGGAGCACTGTGCAAGCCATCATATTGAAATGGAAGGAGCATCAGACCACTGCAAATCTACCAAGACCCGGCCGTCCTTCCAAACTTTCTTCTCAAACAAGGAGAAAACTGATCAGAGATGCAGCCAAGAGGCCCATGATCACTCTGGATGAACTGCAGAGATCTACAGCTGAGGTGGGAGAGTCTGTCCATAGGACAACAATCAGTCGTACACTGCACAAATCTGGCCTTTATGGAAGAGTGGCAAGAAGAAAGCCATTTCTCAAAGATATCCATAAAAAGTCTCGTTTAAAGTTTGCCACAAGCCACCTGGGAGACACACCAACATGTGGAAGAAGGTGCTCTGGTCAGATGAAACCAAAATTGAACTTTTTGGCCACAATGCAAAACGATATGTTTGGCGTAAAAGCAACACAGCTCATCACCCTGAACACACCATCCCCACTGTCAAACATGGTGGTGGCAGCATCATGGTTTGGGCCTGCTTTTCTTCAGCAGGGACAGGGAAGATGGTTAAAATTGACGGGAAGATGGATGCAGCCAAATACAGGAACATTCTGGAAGAAAACCTGTTGGTATCTGCACAAGACCTGAGACTGGGACGGAGATTTATCTTCCAACAGGACAATGATCCAAAACATAAAGCCAAATCTACAATGGAATGGTTCAAAAATAAACGTATCCAGGTGTTAGAATGGCCAAGTCAAAGTCCAGACCTGAATCCAATCGAGAATCTGTGGAAAGAGCTGAAGACTGCTGTTCACAAACACTCTCCATCCAACCTCACTGAGCTCGAGCTGTTTTGCAAGGAAGAATGGGCAAGAATGTCAGTCTCTCGATGTGCAAAACTGATAGAAACATACCCCAAGCGACTTGCAGCTGTAATTGGAGCAAAAGGTGGCACTACAAAGCATTAACGCAAGGGGGCCGAATAATATTGCACGCCCCACTTTTCAGTTTTTTATTTGTTAAAAAAGTTTAAATTATCCAATAAATTTTGTTCCACTTCACGATTGTGTCCCACTTGTTGTTGATTCTTGACAAAAAATTAAAATTTTATATCTTTATGTTTGAAGCCTGAAATGTGGTGAAAGGTTGCAAGGTTCAAGGGGGCCGAATACTTTTGCAAGGCACTGTATGTATGTCTCACTCATGTTAGTTCTATGAAATGTGTCTCTCATCGGGATAGAAAGAGACACGCAATTTCGTTTTTTTTTGTATGTATGTGCATATGAAGAAGATGACAATACAGCTGACTTACTTACTTACAAAGCAGCTGAACAGAACAGGTTTAAACAAAAACAAAAACAAAAAAGGGGAAATAACATTTGTATACTGATGTCACAAACAAGCATAGTAAAGAGGGCCTGCGCTGAAATTTTGGAATAAGTTTTTTCATGCAAACAGATCGGTTTATAAGGCTTGGCTTGATTAGGTCAGAATTTTCCAAATTGGGTGTGTACATGAAGCATTTTTATTCCGATCAGATTTTTTACCCAAATAAATGTGTCCATGTAAGCATAGCCGTTTGTCTCGAGATTTAAAACCAATCCATGTCATACTGCCAGATAAAAATTGCTATATTTTTGCTGCCCTAATATTAGATGAGAATATGTCACCATGTCAGGTTAACTGACTGTCAGGTTGTTTTGGTTTAATTTGCCCTTTAGTTTGTGTCTGAGATCTAAATTGGGCTTGATGCTATTTGCCAGGGGAGTCATGTGTAAAAGAAGCAAACATGTTTTTAGTGAATTTTTCTCCATAACATCTCAAACACCACATTTTTTGCCTCGCGAGCGACTTTTCAAACAACAAACATAAAGTGATTTACAACACACGTATACTGACACACAGTTGAAGCCAGACATATTTCATTTGCCCAATATTGATCTGCAGCGCCTGAGTATAAATTTCATCGGTTGATAAATAAATAAATTCTATGGCGTTTTAAATCTACAGAGTATAATCTACGGAATACGCCGATTTAATATGGTCATATTACTCTATTCACTTGATATAGACCAGGGGTCAGCAACCTAAAATGTTGGAAGAGCTATATTGGACCAAAAAAACAAAATGTCTGGAGCCGCAAAAAATTATAAGCCTTATAATGAACGCAACACATGCTGTACAGTATGTATTTATATTAGCCGTAAAGTATTAGCCTATTATCATAATAACTACAGGTAAGTTGGCTACAAATACATAATGAGCCTTCATGATTACCGTATTGTCCGTACCATAAGGCGCACCACATTATAAGGCTCACCTGCAAAAAATGGCCTATTTGAAAACTTTTTTTATACATAACGCGCACTCCATTATAAGGCACATAGAATAGACACTACAGCAGAGGCTGGGATCACGTTATGCATCCTTTAGATGAGCTTCGCTCAAAGTTGCTGTGAGACCTTTTGCGGCTCAATATTGATTCATATATAAGCAGGGGTGCACATAAGTGGTCCGCATGCGCGCATGCGTACTGGACGTAGACAAACGCGTTGGCCCTCAACGGCTTCCATATGCTTTTGCATACCGATGGCTGACCACTGTATTTGCGGCGGACACGAGAGAATCACTTCTCAAAATGTCAAAGAGGCAGGCCCCACTGAGTAATTATTTCAGTGTTCCCCCAACCCCGTCAAAAGACAGACAGACGACAGAGACGTCACCGGAGCTACCGAAAAAAAGGACTTTTGCTGAAAAGTGGCTGGAGGAGGTACCATGGCTAGAAGCAAATGATGCTCGCACGGAAATGTGGCCCAACATTTGCCGTGAGAATCCCAAAGTCGCTAATAGGAGCAGCGCATTTTATGTAGGGTCAAAGAATTTTAGCCATCCAAACTTTGAAAAGCACGGGAAAAAACAGAGCATGTGGCAATAAAGCAAACTATCGATGTCAGACAGGGCCCCACTCGCCCTGTGGACAAGTGGCGGAATAAGGAAGAACAGCGCCATGCACTGACAAACGTGTTTTTGCTCGCATTTCACAAAGCTAAACATCTGCGTTCAATGAGCTCTTATGAGGAGGACATCCCACTTTTACAAAGACTTGGAGTTAATGTGGGAGCCGCATACGAATGCCTTTTATTTTTTCATTTCAAATTCATTATCATTTTACACAAAACTCCAAAAATGGGCCGGACAAAATAATTGGCACCCTCAGCCTAATACTTGGTAGCACAACTTTTAGACAAAACAATTGTGAATAACCACTTTCGGTGTCAGTGAGTTTCTTACAATGCTCTGCTGGAATTTTACACCATTCTTCTTTGGCCAACTTCTCCAGGTCTCTGAGATTTGAAGGGTGCCTTCTCCAGACTGCCTTTTCAGATCTCTCCACAGGTGTTCTATGAGATTCAGGTCTGGACTCATTGCTCGCCAATTTAGAAGTCTCCAGTGCTTTCTCTCAAACCGTTTTTTTGTGCTTTTTGAAGTGTGCTTTGGGTCATTGTCGTGCTGGAAGACCCATGACCTCTGAGGGAGACCCAGTTTTCTCACACTGGGCCCTACATTATGCTGCAAATTTGTTGGTAGTCTTCAGACTTCATAATGCCATGCACACGGTCAAGCAGTCCAGTGCGAGAAGCAGCAAAGCAACCCCAAAACATGTTTGACTGTGGGGACCATGTTCTTTTCTTTGAAGGACTTGATTTTTTTTCCTATAAACTATGTTGATGCCTTTACCCAAAAAGTCTCTCTTTTGTCTCATCTGACCAGAGAACATTCTTCCAAAACGTTTTTGGCCTTCGCAGGTAAGTTTTGGCAAACTCCAGCCTGGCTTTTTTATGTCTCTGGGTCAGAAGTGGGTTTTCCTGGGTATCCTACCATAGAGTCCATTTTCATTTAGACATCGACGGATAGTACTGGTTGACACGGTTGTACTCTCGAACTGCAGGACAGCTTGAACTTGTTTGGTTGTTAGTTGAGGTTCTTTATCCACCAGCCACACAATTTATCGTTGAAATCTCTCGTCAATTTTTCTTTTCCGTCCACATCTAGGGAGGTTAGCCACAGTGCCATGGGCTTTACACATATTGATGGCACTGCGCCTGGTAGACAAAAGAACATTCAGGTCTTTGGAGATGGACTTGTAGCCCTGAAATTGCCCATGCGTCCTCACAATTTTGCTTCTCAAGTCCTCAGACAGTTCTTTGGTCTTCTTTCTTTTCTCTATGCTCAATGTGGTACACACAAGGACACAGGACAGGGGTTGAGTCAACTTTAATCCATTTTAACTGGCTGCAAGTGTTAGTTAGTTATTGCCACTACCTGTTATGTGCCACAGGTAAGTAACAGGTGCTGTTAATTACACAAATAAGAAGCATCACATGATTTTTCAAAGGGTGCCAATACTTTTGTCCGGCCCATTTTTGGACTTTTGTGTAAAATGATAATGATTTTTTTTTTTTTTTCTATTCTCTTTTGTGTTTTTTCATTGCAAGCAAAATAAATGAAGATATTACCTCCAACGCATTGTAATTGCAATCATTTTCTGGGAGAAATTGAGCATTATCTGACAGATTTGAAAGGGGTGCCAATACTTTTGGCCAGCAGTGTGTGTGTGTGTGTGTGTGTGTGTGTGTGTGTGTGTGTGTGTGTGTGTGTGTATATATATATATATATATATATATACATATATATACATATACATATATATATATAGCTATATATATCTATATATAGCAAGGTTCAAGGGGGCCGAATACTTTTGCAAGGCACTGTATATATATTTGGCGGAAAACAGACAAGACTGAAAAAGCAGTTTCTGCTCTTGCACTCCTCTTTAAAAGAAATTGCTGTATTTTAAGCCAAAACAACTGTTGTGCTTTACAGACGAATATGTCTACATTCTGCTATAGCAGATTAATGCCACATTACGCCCCCAAACTATTATAATATTTGTCCGTTTTACCCTGGAAACCCCCGTTTACAGACGCGAAACCGGTTGTTTCAACCCAGCCATAAAACTAAGGTAATTAATTATATTTAACATTCAAAATGTCTGTCATTTTTAGCTTAGAATCATTAATTGATGTCTAATATTTCGTTATAAAAATTTTTTTTTAAAAAACGACTTTAAAAACTTAAAGTCACAATGAAAAAATTGGCGTCTGTAAAAAAGTCACGGAAATCTATCTCATAACTATCGCTTAATTGTATTTTTTTTGTTACTGTCGCATTTTGTCCGATATGTTAGATGATAAATAATCGATCCAAACAAAGAAAAACTGAAGAAGAAAAAAAAACATTTAAAAAGGCAAATATATAAAAAAGAAAGTCTCGACCACTCCTTGCTGTCTGTGATTTCCACATCGTGACTATTGTTATATTACCATGTTTCACCCATAAAATCCAACAAAAATTCAGCTGTGGCCATTCACAGCTTTGTCTTGACACTCAATGATACATGCTACATGGAGTTTTTGGATCGAAACAAGGCAAGTACGCAATAATATCTCGTTAAAGTCATAGCGTCTTTAATTCTGCTCTTTCATGCTCACACCTCCAGATAGGGTTTCGCTATTTAATTTTTTTTTTTTTTTTGCCCTCCTGTTCAAAAATTTTCTTCCCCCAGAAAAATGAGATTTTAAGCTTTCCAATGATGTATCACACATGTATATCGGACAATTTTGAAAGTTGGCCAACTTGGGGGTCTCAGAGCGGAACTTTAAGTCACCTGAGTGTTTTCCGCCATATATAATATAATGGCACTGTATATATTTTATGTTTGACAACATTGTAACAATAGTTACAATATTAAATCATACAAATGTAAATGCGATGTGCGATTGATGCTAGATGACCATACAGGGAGGATGCCGTTTAACCTACGTAACATGTAGGTGATAGTGGTATATATTTTAGCCTTTGTTAACTTATAAGCATGTTATTGCGCATCATTAAATTTCCTGTATGTTGTGGTGCCGTTGTTATTGTCAAGGATGCTCACAGTAGCTCATGCACTTCAGTTGCTTTATTACCATTGAGAAGAAACATAATGCACTCCACACTCAGATGAGCACGCGTTCACTCACACACTCACCCGCTCAAGTTTTAAGACGATATGATGCACCATTGCCCCTTTTTATCCGAACTGCATCTAGATTCTTTTGTGTCTGTATTCCTTTTCCTCTTTCATCCTCAGATATTACACTGCCCCATGTCGACACTACAATAACATAATAATGAATTATTTCCCCCTCTGTAAGATGAATCAACTACACTTGTGTCGTGAGCCAAATGCTGAAGGTTTTCATTTCATGCATAGGTTTATGAAACTGGAGGAATAGTTTTCTTGGTAATTTTTGATTAATTTCTCAAATTTATGTTCCGCTAAATGTTGAAATGAGACGTGTGGTTTTACAACTGTCGAAGAACACAAAGGATCTAAGTGATCATAAAACTTATAACCTCTGATTTTATTTGGTTCTGTGCTCTTGGTCATTTGACCTTTATCTGGTATAGGGGTCAGCAACCCGTGGTTCCAGAGCAAGGCCGGCCCAGCCTATACGCAGATTATGCAGCTGCTTAGAGCCTCTGACCACTAGGGGGCCCCAATCTGGCAACCTCATTTTATACGTTGTTAATAATGTGGCACGCATCGCCGATTATCTATGCAAACATCCATTTTTTTGTCATTACAATCTGGCAACCTAGGGAGTGACGTTGAACCTGCTTTGCGATGATTGGTCCTCAAACTTGCTTGGAAAATAGATGCACGAATATGTCGAAGAGAATTTATCCTTGGAGCAGAGAAACGACAGAAGAAGAAAAGAAACAACAGTATCAAGGTAATTAAAGTTGCACCGATACTGATACCAGTATCGGCAGGGGGCGCCGATCCGGGCCAAATTGGTGGTATCGGTATCGACGAGTACCAACATTTAGGACGCCGATACCATGTACTGGCATCATTTGAACGCAAATATACTATCCTCCCCACGTGAGCTAACTTCCCATATCATTACATCTGTATGTCTTTGTCTCGAAATTACCACACGAAATTTACACCTTCTTATTGTTGTTGTTAGGCTGCTCATTTAACATGAGATTCACAAATGCTTGGCATGCGTAAGCTAACGCGTGCTGTTATAACGCCGATGGGATCAGAATGGTTAAGACCGTGGGAGACTCAGCAAACTCATGGTTTCATGATGAACAATGAGTGGCAAACTCTTCAAACTCGTCCTGTTTATGAAAGTCGATTTTCATATGCTGGTGTTGTGCAGTAATGAGCAGAAGTGACTTCTGTGGCCAGAAAACACTCAAGCGGCGCAGCGTGCACTCTAGATATCATCAAATAGCAACCTAGATGTACTACATAAGATCCCATGCCATTAGCTGCGTGAGCTCTGAGCGACGCGTAGTCCATAGACTACATTGATTAAATAGAAACCGCCATGACTGAATGGAAGTTAAGCAGGCCAAATAAGCCCATACCAGTGACTATAGATAATGCTGCGAATACTGTTAAAACAGTACATGTTACAGATGGACTCGGACCACAAATAGGATGTTTAAATATAGCTGCTAAGAGAGCTGCAGCAATCAACAGTGTGACCCACTTTACAAACAGTAAAAATTGTTCTCAGCACTTATATACAAAATTTTTCTTCAGGCACTGTTATTTTTCCTTGTTAGCAACAACAACAACAACAACAAAAAATAATAATAATAACAGTTGTACTTTCTGTTTCAGAGCATTAAATGTATTGAATTGTATCGAAAATCGTACCGATATATATGTATATGTATACATATATATTCATTCATTCATTTTCCATGCCGCTTCTTCCTCACGAGGGTCGCGGAGGTGCTGGAGCCTATCCCAGCGAACTATGGGCAGTAGGCAGGGGACACCCTGAACTGGTTGCCAGCCAATCACAGGGCACAAGGAGACATACAACCATTCATGCACACACTCATACCTACGGACAATTTAGAGTGTTCAATCAGCCTACCATGCATGTTTTTGGGATGTGGGAGGAAACCCACGCAGGCACGGGGAGAACATGCAAACTCCACACAGGAAGGCCGAAGCCCGGGATTGAACCCTTGATCTCAGAACTGTGAGGCAGACGTGCTAACCACTCAGCCACCGTGCCGCCTTATATTTATATATATATATATATATATATATATATATATATATATATATATATATATATATATATATATATATATATATATATATATATATATATATATATATATATATATATGTGTATATATGTATACATATATACATATATATACATATACACACACACACATATATATATATATATATTGGCTGTCAAAATTATTGCGTTAACGCGCGGTAATTAATTTTTTTAATTAATCACGTTAAAATATTTGACGCAATTAACGCACATGTCCCGCTCAGACAGTATTCTGCCTTTTGGTAAGTTTTACAGCAAGGCCTTTTGTGCTGTCTAACAGCGAACTCTTGTGGTCGCTTTGCGACATGGTTTATTTTTTTCTTGCCAGTTCAATATGGCTGCACGACGTCTCGGGCTGATGTCTACGTTGTAATGTTGTGCTTATATGATCCTTGGACAAGATTTGTCCGTAAGTATGGTTGTTGTAATGAATGTACATATTATGTTAGTAAGCAAAATGTTATATTTTTTGTATGAGACGCTTTTTGTTTATGTTTAGTGAACCTGTATAGCGTGCTAAGCTAATGTTGTTGCTAAAGCAATGCTTGTGTACTTTTTTTGTAGTTTCACTACGGTCCAAAGAGGACAGTGGTTTGAGGCCATTTTATTAATAAATCAGATGAAAAAGGAAGAAGTCTGATTATTAAGGCGTCGTTCACTAGCTGTCTAGCTTTGGAAAAAGTAGACGCTTCGGAGTGAGGACAGCATAGACAGATTTAAATGACAGTAGAGTGAAATGCCCACTACAGTCCTTATGTACCTTATGTTGAATGTATATATCCATCTTGTGTCTTATCTTTCCATTCCAACAAATTATTTTACAGAATATATATATAATTTACAGAAAAATATGGCATATTTTATAGTTGGTTTGAATTGTGATTAATTGTGATTAATTAATTTTTAAGCTGTAATTAACTCGATTAAAAATTTTAATCGTTTGACAGCCCTAATATATATATAGGATTTTTTTTTTTTTTTTGCAAACAGAGTGGGTTTTTTTACAAACAGAGTGGTATCGGAATGGTATCGGTATCGGCCGATACTGCATAGCCAGGTATCGGTATCGGGCCCAAAAAATGGTATCGGTGCAACACTAAAGGTAATAGAGCATGTTGTTGATGCTGTTGTTGTTGCTGTTGTGCAAGACACTCCGACATGAACGTTGTTGTCAGCTGAGCTTGTCAATATGTCTTACTGGTAATTGCCATTAGCCGCAGGGCGAAGGCCCGGATCGAATCAAGTAAAGCCGAGCAAGTTGTCACCTGTCGGCAACGGCAAATGTACGGCTTCCGCTGATTGTAGTAAAACGAAATATTGGCATAGTATGCATTTGGACTGGAAAGCGTAGATATAGGCTACGTCTACACAAGGACAGATAATGGCTTTAAACGTGTAATTACTTGGGCTATATCACATGTCGGCTACACTAGTATGCCTATTATCCGGATTAGTTGTTAGACGGCTAATGTAGACGGGTAATGTTACCCGCCGCCTACGCGCCGCCTAATATGGACTGCTGTCACCGTACAACATTCGGATACACAGCAAGGGACGTCATGCCGTCGCTGTTTTTAGTGTGGCACGACAGCATCGTAAACAATGGAGGCGGACGATCACGACGTGGCATTCTTGCTCTTTTCTTTTCCAAACATTTTTCTTGAACCTTCAAACAACGTCTCATTAATATGCTTCAATTCAGTGCCCATTTGGGGTCCTCCCATCGTGGATGAGGTGGAGATGAGCTTTTTTTAAAGCTCCTCTCCCGAGTTGTCTCCGATCAGCCAGCTGCAGGGCTGGCCCTACCATATATAAAAATGCGTAGAGGAAAATTAAATCCCGAAAAGTGACCTGCGCGGTACCCCCAGTCAAAGAGGCGCGCGATCAGTTTTTTTTCCCAAACATAATGATGTCAGGCCTCTGTTGTTTTATAAAGATTTATTTCAATCACAACACGGCGCCTGCACGTAAAAGCAGAGCATGCTCTCCCTTCCACGCTCGCTCCTGTGTGATGTGTTTAATTGCGATCACGAAAAAAACTGATCACAAAATAATGACAGTCTAGAAGGAGTAGTAATTTCGAAATTTTCCGTGGGCTAGGAATGAGTTTCCGTTTCAGAGATAAACCGCGCAGGCGATGACTTAACACGTGAGGCTTCTCCTTTTTACGCATGCGCAGTTTGCGCAAATGCAGGCATACCTCGCAGAAGCGGGGAGGCCCTTAAACGCTCCTTAAACGAAGTGTGTACGGGTATAAAAATAGTCGCAAAATACCCTGGAGAAAACTATCTGTCCTGGTGTAGACATAGTCATTTCATTTATAACGGACATTATTATCATGTAGTATGCCATGTATCAGCCTACGGTAAATCTACTTAATTAGTTGCGCACTTCACATTTTTGTTGACGAATATTTTCCTGGGCTGAATTTTGTTCCATGTAATCATATTTTGTACTTTGGATGATTCAAAGGAGCTATTGAGAAGTATCTTGGAATTGGAGTTGGAGTGCCATCCTCTTCACAAGATGATGATTTCCCCAAATGTACAATTCATGGGAATGCTTGGCAATGTCGTGTACATAGTTATGAGTTTAAGAATCAAGAAAAATGCACATAAAGTTACAATTTTAATAAATTTTTACAAAAATATGGGCACCTTGGCATTATTTTGCTTAGGGGCCCCCAAATGGCCTGGCCCTGTTCCAGAGCGGCATACGGCTCTTTGATCCATTTGCTGCGGCTCAAATTTGAAATAAAAACATGAGTATTTTTTTTTTTTTTTTTTTTTTTAACCTGTCCTGTTCAGTTGTTTGACACGGATAATGAAAGTCTAAGTGTCCGGTTGGTCTGAACAGTTTTAATGTTTCACATTGAGAATATGATACTGCCATTGTGATCATTCAACATATCTCGTTTATTATGACAAAACAGCGAACAGGAAGGGGTTATGGGACGACAGTAGAAAAGAAACACAAGAAAAGAAAGACAAACAACAACAAGAAATACATTGAACGCCTGCACTAACTATTAATATGTTGGTGCTATCGTCAGCTAGATGTATTTCCGGTTGACACTATATGGGGGGCCTGTTGACCCGGGAAAGAAGGGGAGGGGGGTGGGGAAGTCTATAAGCGAAGTGTTAGGGAAGGGCAGAGTGTACACGAGTATTTGATTAAAACAAATTGTGGTGCTTACAAAAATTAACAAAGGAATTTAGCTTATTTTTATGCTCCTTAACCTTTGTCTTATGTTGGGTCAGTACCGATCCATTTGCAGTTTTAAATAATTATGAGCACAACATATTGTTTGGTATCACATTGAGACTCAATGACTTTATAAGGAACATCATCTAAAGTTTTTAAATTTTGGAATTTTATTTTTTTGTTTTTTTACAAAATGCTGTATGGAAAATTATGACATTTGTGGTGTTAGGGTCGGTTTTGACCCAGTTAAAATGTAAGACAAAAAATAAATTAAAAGGTGGCAAAATTGAGCCAACAGTCCACAAGAAACCCCTACCCAATCCACTAGAGCTTTTTCAAGACTTCCCTAGGCATGTCAGGCAAAGTCAGTTTGGAGTTTGTGATTGACAGAGAAGGCATTTCAGATTATTATTAAAATTGGCATGAAAACGGCATTTGTTCATAGATAAGCCGCACCGGACTATAAGCCGCAGCTGTCCTCACTGTATTATGGGATATTAACACCAAAAGATATTAACCGGTAACCCTTCATTTGACAGCGACATCAAACGACTGTCCAAATGAACGCCAATGAAGCTTTGAACCACTTGGTTGCAAAGCTTCATTGCTTCAAGAAGCTTCATTTGGTCATCACTGCTCCCTTGGGCGAGACAGTCAACCTCTGCTACCACCTGCGGTCAACACTGTTGTTGTCCAACATGCCTCCTAGCATGCATTGCAGCGCGACAGATGCAAATAACTATCAAAATTCATGTTCTGTGCTAATTATTTCTTCAGTTACTGTTCCAGTTGTTTCATTAATTGCTAGTTATGGTATTTGGTAATACTATATTTGACAGTGGCGCCATAAGACTGTCATTAGACAATGATAATTATGATATCACACTGTCATGAGCATTTATGAATGCTTATAACAGATGTCATTTAGTGTTATCTGGCAAATTATCTCACTTTTGAACAGGGGTCGCGTTAACCGGATATTTTCCGTCGTTGACCGGTTTTTTAAAACGGTGACGGAAAAAACTGAAGTCCGTCCATCATTTTGACAGGTTGCAATTCACACCCCAGACCACAGGGTGGCGAGATAGCATATTAATTAGCTATTGTCTCTCTTAATGCATGACGTCGTTGACTCTTCTGTCAGAATATTGTAGCGTCACCGGGGTCTGGCGGCGGCACCGTGATTGACACATCAACGCGAGGTTCTTATTGGTGCACCCGGTGTGCCAGCGCGTCATCCAATTGATGGACAAGATTGCCGCCTGTGTATAGACCCCAATCACATGACGTCACAACTCCGCCCCCCTGACTGGAGCCGCCATATTGTGTGTCAGCTCGTCATGTTTACACATTACCGCTACGTACATGCCTCCTATTACGGCGTGTTTTTCTGCTCGTTAATATTAATAATCAAAATGGTGAAGGCGTGTGTGGCAGTTGGTTGCTGTAACAGAGAAGATAGACGGAGAGACTTGAAGTTCTACCGTATTCTGAGAGACCCAAAGATGAGAGCGAGATGGACCGCTGTAATTCGACAAGAAATCTGGGCACCAAACGATCACCACAGACTATGTAGTAGTCATTTTATATCTGGTAAGATGCATTTAATATATATTTAGAAGATTTTGGGCTGACAACCACAATTAAGATCATTGTGTGACGTTGGTGATTGGGGTCTATATCGTTGCCTCTTTTTCTTTGGGGGCGGAGTTGTTGGCGGTAAGCAGAGTAAAAAGGGAGAAAAATACCACGACTTCCGTGTCTAATTTTTCGCCGCCAAGCAAGCGTTACAATATTAATTAAAAATGAATGAAAACTAAATACTATTGAATATGTCATCATTATCATTTTAAAAATTTAAATGACGGGTAAAAATAGACTATGACCGGATTTTTATGACCCTGTCAGTCAAAATGACAGACAACGAAAATGTCTAGCGCAACCCCTGCTTTTGAATGGATGTAAAAATCCAAGCTGGATATAAATGGATTTAGTGACATCATTTGCCAGATGACACTTAATGACATAAGCATTCGGTAATGCCCATGACAGTGTCATGTCATAATTATGATGGTCTTATGACAGTCTTATGAAACCATTGTCAAATAAAGTGTTACCTATTAACCGAAATAAATCAACAAATAAGCTGCACTGGAGTAGAAGCCACAGGATTCAAAATGAAGGAAAAAAGTAGCAGCTTATAGTCCAAGCACAGCAATGAGGCGAACTTTCACTGCAAGTGCAAACCAAGCTCTTGATCACATCTTTGCTGATGATGAGGCTGAGGACTCAGAGCAGCATTGGGATACAGAAGACCGGAGTTCTGAGGAGGCAGATATTGCGAAGTATCCATAGGAAGGCACAAACACAACATCTGAAAAGGTCACTCATAAGCAGTGTTGGGCACGTTATTTTTAAAAAAGTAATTAGTTATAGTTACTCACTACTTCTTCCGAAAAGTAACTGAGTCAGCAACTGAATTACTCTATAGTAAAAGTAATCAGGGAAAGTAATTATTTCTGTTACTTTAAAAAGAAGTTGTTGTTTGTCAAAGAATTTGAAATTTTCTGAGCAGTATTCGAGTCAGTTGAATAGAGAAGAACAGACAGGTAGTTGTGTTATCGAACCTTGTAATATTTATTGCACCTCACCAGCAACAGATTTATCCTACACTTGAGGTGCAACAAAAATAAACAGTAAACAATATAATAAAATAACAATCAGCAGTAAACAATATAAAGTGAGTTTAATAAATTAAATCTAACTCTCACAACCTGAGACAACTGGTCAAGTAGACATAGCCTACTGTACTTCAAGTATTTGGACTTGAAATAGTGTTTATATCTCCACCTCGTAAAGGACAAATTTTCCTCTGAATGCTCTGCCACCATATCCCTCTGCATCTGTTTTGGGTGTGTTTGCCGCACGCGCTGTTCCGGTTTGTGTGCGAAAACACCGGCTCGTGACACATGACTCTAACCCTCAGCCAATCACAATCACTTCCATCGCATCTATCCCGGTGGTGCATTCAGGTAGCCTCGTCCCCCTACTCCTCCAGTCATCCTCAAAGCGTCTGCCGTCCTCAAGATGGAAGCAGCATTCTTGCTGGCTGACAGTGGGGGATGGGAACGAGGCTAGTATTCAGGTGTAGCAAACACAGAAACGTTAGCAAGCTTTGGAAAGCATTGTCTAATTGAATGAGCAGGGACAAACAGCCTGGAGTCAAAAGAAGTATGTGCTGTAATATTCTGATACAGAATTATCCAAGGCAGCCTAACGTGCACACAGCGCCAATATTGTTTTGCTCAAATGATGCGGGAGTGAGTTAGAGACATGGCCTGCCGAGAGCCGTATGTTTGTGTTAATGTTGAAGTTATATGTGCTATTAAAGAAACAGAGTGCCAGCACGTCCTGTGTGGTATTTCTTTGCTAAGAAAAAGCACAAAACAAAAACCTGCGCTATTCTCGAACCTGAACGCACCCCAAGTCTTGGATGACAAATAGTGTTGCACCGATACCATTTTTTGGCCCCGATACCGATACCTGGCTGTGCAGTATCGGCCGATACCATACCGATACCACCCCGATTATATATATATATATATATATATATATATATATTTTTTTTTTTTTTTTTTTTCCAAAGAGCTACATAATTGGATGTGAAATCATTGCTATCAAGGCTTTGTCAGGCTGTTGCTTACCTTTGCAAAATAGGAAAAAGTACACTAAACCCTAGTAGACAATAGTTGAATAAACCTTCCGCTCTCAAAGGCCAAAATAGTGCTAAATTTGTGAAATTAATAAAACATGTATAATACTAGCCCAACAGTAAGAAAGTAAAAATAAATTCATAGTAATAAACTCTGAATGAACTGAATAAACTTTTTTAAACCTCTCAAAGTCCAAACAATGCAACTTTCATGAAATTATTGTCACATTCTGCTGCTGGTTAGATTGTGTTTTGTTGCTGGGCGTGGGGGCGTGGCACTTGAATCCAATGCAGGCTCATCAACGCAGCATTTAAGCATGGGTGATCTCAGAGAAGGCTGCCGAGATATTTGCCTTGCTGATCGCTATTTGACATCACAATAATCTCGCTACATTTGCTTGTTATGCCCCTGCATTGGGTTTTTCTGTTAGTGTGCTGCTCTCGTTTGTAACCGCTGCCTATCTTCTTAGTTTGTCCGTCGACCTGCTGTCACGGACTCCTTTTGTTATTTCTACTGTCCCGCGATCGCGTGTTATTTTTTGTTTGCAATCATTAAACCCTTTTATGTATCCCCCGCTTGTTGTCTGCTTCGAGGTTCAACCTTGTTTCCGCATTTGCGGACGCTAACAATTATAAGTAATAATAATTGACCACAGCATCCCGTCTCTCCTTTTTTTCGGGAGGTGGGAGTCCCTTATTTCTATTTCTGAAAGGTGGCAACAATACTTTGGAAACACTTCCCAAATTACTGCGGCATTTCTTTCAGTAAAAGACAATAAAAGTAAAGTAGACGAAGTGAACTGACCAGAGATTGTTGCTCCGGTCCAGCGTCTTTCTTCCTCTGGATAGCAGTCCTGCTCTTGCAGGCTCAAACTCGTGTTCGTTCACGTTTCATCTCCAAATGTTTTATCAAGTTCGAGGTATTGAAACTGGCCGATTTAACTCCGCATCTCCAAACTTTCAGGCCGCAAATCTTGCATGCAGCCATTGATTTTAATCGACGGGATTTCTATTTGGAAATATTTCCCGACAGCCGCGGCGCCGCCGTATTTCCTGGTTTGTTTTTCGTCCATATGAAAAAGCCCCCTTTTGATTGGTCAGGAGTGGCTATTGGCCCGCTCTCATTGGTCTGGAGCAGGCCAATAGCGATAGCTGCTTGGTGTTCACGTGTCATCACACAACACAGAGACAGAGTGTAGTGAGCACCAGGAGGAGAAAAAGGCTGTAGTCAAATGTTATAATAATGGACCGGTAAATGGTATCGGCGCCGTCTTTGTTGGTACTCGCCGATACCGATACCACCATTTCGGGCCGGATCGGCGCCCCCTGCCGATACTAGTATCGGTATCGGTGCATCTTTAATGACAAATAAACAGAGCAGAGTAGACTACTGCTACGGCTGGTAGTTTCTTCAATTTATTCAGAGTAAGTAACGCACCGCTTTTGACCGTCAGTAACGGTAACGGCGTTGTGATGGCGGAAAAAAATAATTAGTTAGATTACCCCGTTACTGAAAAAATAACGCTGTTATGTAACGGCGTTATTCCCAACACTGCTTCATAAGGAAGCTGCACCTGCTCAAACATATAAATCCAAAAGTGGTCATATCTGTCGGAGCTCAGTTCCTTCTGACTGTTTAGGATGTCTAGGAGATATGGGTGAAACTCCTTCAACTGATGCTCAACTCAGGGCCAGAGGTGCAAGTGGATGAACATTTTCTCCCATTCCAAGGAAGATGCCCTTTCTGGCAATACATGCCCAGTAAGCCAGGGAAATATGGCATAAAGGTCTGGGCATCCTAAGACCTAGAAACAAGCAACGCATGGAATCTTCATATTTACACTGTCAAATCTGGTAGTGGTATTCCATGGGGGGGCGGGGGTGCATTGTTTTTACATACGACTACGTGGCTGTTGCAGGTAAAGGACAGAGCTCCACTATCATCAAAGTTTGTTTTTACAGACAATGCTTTTGCTGCTTCATACAGTCCCAAAAAAAACACCAGAATGCCATACTTAAGTCCACTCATCACAGAGGTGCAGCGTTTCATCAAGAGGGGGGAAAAAAACAAATTATATATTTGACTACAATAATAACAAAGAAGGAGTAGACAATCTGGACAAACTGACTGCCACTGACACCTGTCTACGAAATGCCAGGAAATGGTCAATGGATGTTGTTTTGTTTTTGTTTTGTTTTTTCATTCATGATGTGTCCTGCTTACGATGCATTTGTGTTGTGGACCCACACTCACTAAAAAAGGAATTCAACAACAACAACAAAACAAGCAGATAATATTTCTCAATGGGTTAGGAAATTCATTTGTCAAGCCATAGACTGAAAAACAGGTAAACAGAGTCACAGCCACAACCACAGTTGGTCAGACAGCTGCAGAGCTCACCAAGCACTCCTTCCACGTCCACAGCGGCATCTTCTGCTAGCCCTACCTCAACATCAGCCAAAACAACCACAGAAAAATTACCAGCCCCCCACCCTTTTAATTTCTAAGTATGGGTCGACATTGACCCTAACACCATATATGTTACTATAGTTAACAGTATTAGAAAGAAAATATTTATAACTGTAAACATTTAACCAATGTGTTCTATTATCCCTTAGGAATAATCTGGTAGCGTGACAATCCTTTTATCATTTATGTAATTGTTTTGGGATTTTGGGGCATTTTTTTGATATTGAAAATGAGTATTCTGTCAAAAGAAATGCCCTGCATGGGTACAAGAAAAATATTTTAACCACTTTTTCATGGATAAGAAAGCCTAACAACGTAACCAAGAGAGAAGAAACACATTGGATTATGAATATTTGTTTTTTGATTGTATTCTATGCCAGATTTAAAACACGGGTCAAAAACGACCAGAACAGGAAGCAACAGAAAGCTAGCACAAGACAAACGTTAAGAGAACACGCACAAGTTATGGATTCAGCCACTATGTAAAGTCGAAAGATGTTCAACACCTTCTGAGTGGCACCGTGACTTTACGTAGTTGGTGAATTCATGACCTGAGTGTGTGTTCTGGGAATAAAAGTGTATAAAAAGTGAGCCTCGCTTGTTCTGCTTGCTAAAAGGAAGCTCTCTCTATATGCAGTATTATCACTGTATATATCAGTGATGTGCGGTGAGGTTCATGACAAGTGATGCACTGACTTCCAGACAGATTTACAAACACACACACACACAAATTTCATGTAAATATATATATATAATTACATATTCAAATTTATCATGTTAACGGGTGGTAATTAATTTTTATATATTATATAGTATATTATATATATATAAATTATTTTATTTTATATATAGTATATTATATATACTATATTATGCATCTGCAGGTTCCATGAGAAAAACAAACAGGACTTAGCAAGGGTTATAGATATCTGAGCGCTTATTACACATATTCATTTTGACTTTTCTTCTGAAATCTCAAATCTGAAAAAAAAGGTTTCATTAGGACCTTGTTTTTCAAATTTTGGGATTCTCTGATAATTGCTTCATATTGCTGGCATTAAAGGGTTAAATTAATCACGTTAAAATATTTGACGCATTTAACGTATGCACGGAATGACCCGCTCATGCATTGCCTCAAACAGATTACAATGACGCCGTTTTTTGCACATCGAGAGCTAAGAGGCAGAGAAAGGCAAATGGACACAGGCATTTAATTGACCGCACCGTTTATTGGCATAAGCTTCGGCAACTCCTTCACAACAAACATAAGTATCATTTTGTGAAAGCACAACAAAAATAATATTTCTCAAAAAAATAATGTTCACAAAAAGAAAAGCGCTTCACTGTGTATTGATGAGGCCCTATTCTCACACAGTTAAACAACAGTGCAAAAAGAACTGGCATTCCCAATCAAAATAGCAAAATACACATAAAACCTACTCAGACTTTGGTCAAACTCTATTTAAACATTTTGTTTAGCTCAAAAAATACACTGGATGGCAATATTTAGTCACAATATGCAAACTATCAGAAGTCTCGTACGTTGTGAAGCCAGCCCTCAAATAGTGTGAATCACAATAGACCCAGTCCAAAAAAAAAACCAAAAAAAAGGGCGCTACGGCGTCAGCCAAGGGACAAAACACACTCATTGGCTAGATTTCTAAATAATTTAAAACTCGCCATTGACACCTTGTGGTGTATTTCAATCACTACCATACCTAGTTAAAGACACTGTGGAAGAACGGCAGGGAGCCCATGTGACGTCACCGCTCGGCGACGTCAACAATTGCGAGCTACTAGTTTATTTTTTGATTGAATATCTTACAAAATTTATTAAAACAAAAACATTAAGATGGGTTTTTTAAAAAAATTACTATAACTTTTAAGAACTACAAGCCTTCCTATCCGTGTAGCGTGGATCCCTTTAACAGAAAAACTGTTAATAGTGTTAATGCCATCTTGTGGATTTATCGTCATAATAAAAAAATACAGTACTTATGTACAGTATGTTGAATGTATATATTCGTCTTGTGTCTTATCTTTCCATTCCAACAATAATTTACAGAAAAATATGGCATATTTTAGAGATGGTTTGAATTGCGATTAATTACGATTAATTCATTTTTAAGCTGTGATTAACTCGATTAAAAATTTTAATCGTTTGACAGCCCTATCATATATATGTGTATATATATATATATATATATATTATTTTTTTTAATACTTATTATTATTTATTTATTATTTTTGCTTTAGCCCAAGGCTGTGGTAATTGAAACCCTGAGTGAGCATTTATTTTTCCACTATTTCAAGAGATGCTTTTTCAGTTTTGAGACGATTTGCACTTTTTTTTTTATTTTAGTCAATATAAAAATACACCTTATGTGGGAGTGTATGTTCATTGGTGTGTGTGTATTTATGTAAAAATGTATGTACTGTATATGTATGTCTCCTGTGGAAATACATTTTAAAATATGTATTGTTGTTTTTTTTTTATGGCTGTCTCAGTCAAAAAGCTTCCTGACCCCTGGGCTAAAATCTTCATTTCAGATGGCAAAAAGTGTGTGCAGCTCCCAGTGTTGTCTTTTCCATGGAAACCGGGTCGAAATGGCTCTTTGAATGTTAAAGGTTGTCGAGTCCTGATCTAGTGAACATGTACTGTACTGTCGCTGTCCAAACTGTCGACAGCAAAACAATGGTTGCGCCCTGAAAGCAAATCAATTATCTCAGTGGGCACACACGACCATAATTGTTGTGCTCATAAGTATAGAAATTGTGAATTTGCTTTTTCCAACGCATTGGATGGTTGGTTAAGACACAGCTGGACCAGAACCAATCAGATGCATTGCATTGCAACCCTTTCACACCCTCTTTTATTCGCCCTGGATCCTGGTCTTAGTTCACTCCCTCTACCCTTTTCACAGCAATTCAAAATCAAAGACCATAAGGTTGACTACACCCATCACATGCTTTTAATGCTGCCTTGGTGACTGGAAGAGAAAAGTGCATGCCTGTCTGAGAGGGATGAGCTGTGACAGCACAAGGTTGCACAATTTGATCTGTGAATTAGGGGCGTGAGCATTCTACAAATTTAAACAGCTCACTTTCATAAAGGCTGTCAACCATTGTTAGAATGAGTTTACTCCTAACACACTCAAGCAAATGCACACACGCATGAAAACACAGAGTGTATACACTTACATGTGCACACACACATTGGGGACTGTCTAATCTGATAAAAACTCATTCCACTCAAAAATTAATCAGCACCCAAAGATTAACCTTTAATAGAAAGATTTGAGGCACAGTGTGGAAACATAAAATCGGACCCGACTTACACAAATACACAATATCTGTACACTTGAATTGAGAGTTTAGTCATCTGTGTTTTGATATTTGTTCATTCATTATCCACACACCGCTTGTCCTCACAAGGGTCACGGGGGTGCCGGAGCCTATCCTTGCTGACATTGAGCAGGAGGCTGAATTAGCTGTAGTCACTGTTGACAAGTGTTGGTACGAGTTAAGGATGGGCCTATCGATCCTTCTGTATCAATATATCGATACTCTTAGGCTACACATCTGGAGTCAATTTCATTTTTTTTAAAAATATGAACGGCGGACGCTCGGGATGCAAGCAGGTAAAGTGACATAAAGTCAAAAAAGCGGACCAGTGTGGCCAAAGCATGGAGATACAGTGGGGAAAGTAAGTATTTAGTCAACCACTAATTGTGCATGTTCTCCCACTTGAAAATATCAGAGAGGCCCTTAATTGTCAACATTGGTAAACCTCAACCATGAGAGACAGAATGTGGAAAAAAAAAACAGAAAATCACATTGTTTGATTTTTTAAAAAATTTATTTGCAAATCATGGTGGAAAATAAGTATTTGGTCAATACCAAAAGTTCATCTCAATACTTTGTTATGTACCCTTTGTTGGCATAATGGAGGCCAAACATTTTCTGTAACTCTTCACAAGCTTTTCACATACTATTGCTGGTATTTTGGCCCATTCCTCCATGCAGATCTCCTCTAGAGCATTGATGTTTTGGTGCTGTCGTTGGGCAACACGGACTTTCAACTCCCTCCGCAGATTTTCTATGGGGTTGAGACCTGGAGACTGGCTAGGCCACTCCAGGACCTTGAAATGCTTCTTACGAAGCCACCCCTTTGTTGCCCTGGCTGTGTGTTTGGGATCATTGTCATGCTGAAAGACCCAGCCACGTCTCATCTTCAATGCCCTTGCTGATGGAAGGAAATTTTCACTCAAAATCTCTCGATACATGGCCCCATTCATTCTTTCCTTTACACAGATCAGTCGTCCTAGTCCCTTTGCAGAAAAACAGCCCCAAAGCATGATGTTTCCACCCCCATGCTTCACAGTGGGTATGGTGCAATTCAGTATTCTTTTTCCTCCAAACAAGAGAACCTGTGTTCTATTTTATTCTATTAAAGTTCTATTTTGGTTTCATCTGGTCATAACACATTCTCCCAGTCCTCTTCTGGATCATCCAAATACTCTCTAGCGAACCGCAGACGGGCCTGGACGTGTAATTTCTTCAGCAGGGGGACACGTCTGGCAGTGCAGGATTTGAGTCACTGGCGGCACATTGTGTTACTGATAGTAGCCTTTGTTACTGTGGTCCCAGCTCTCTGTAGGTCACTCACTAGGTCCCCCCGTATGGTTCTGGGATTTTTGCTCCCCGTTCTTGTTATCATTTTGATGCCACGAGGTGAGGAGGGAGTTTAAAGTCCGTGTTGTCCAAGGACAGCCCCAAAACATCACTGCTCTAGTGGAGATCTGCATGGAGGAATGGGCCAAAATACCAGCAACAGTGTGTGAAAAGCTTGTGAAGAGTTACAGAAAATGTTTGGCCTCTGTTATTGCCAACAAAGGGTACATAACAAAGTACTGAGATGAACTTTTGGTATAGACCAAATACTTATTTTCCACCATGATTTGCAAATAAATTCTTTAAAAATCAAACAATGTGATGTTGTTGTTTTTTTTTTTCCACGTTCTGTCTCTCATGGTTGAGGTTTACCCATGTTGACAATTACAGGCCTCTCTAATATTTTCAAGTGGGAGAACTTGCACAATTAGTGGTTGACTAAATACTTATTTGCCCCACCGTATATAGTATAAGTCCAAACAGATGTACAGTTGTGGTCAAAAGTTTACATACACTTGTGAAGAACATAATGTCATGGCTCTCTTGAGTTTCCAGTTATTTCTACAACTCAGATTTTTCTCCGATAGAGTGATTGGAACAGATACTTCTTTGTCACAAAAAACATTCATGAAGTTTGGTTCTTTTATGACTTTATTATGGGTTAACAGAAAAAGTGATCAAATCTGCTGGGTCAAAAATATACATACATGGATCTGAAAAAGTGAATCATTGACTTGAACAAGTCAGGAAAGTCACTTGGAGCCATTTCAAAGCAGCTGCAGGTCCCTAGAGCAACAGTGCAAACAATTGTTTGTAAGGATAAAGTGCATGGCACTGTTTTGTCACCGCCACGATCAGGAAGAAAACGCAAGCTATCACCTGCTGCTTAGAGAAAATTGGTCAGGAGGGTGCAGATTCAACCGAGAATCACCAAAAAGCAGATCTGCCAAGAATTAGAAGCTGCTGGAACACAGGTGTCAGTGTCTACAGTCAAGCGTGTTTTGCATTTCCATGGACTGAGAGGCTGCCGTGCAAGAAGGAAGCCCTTGCTCCAAAAGCGGCACCTTAAGGCTCGACTGAAGTTTGCTGCTGATCACATGGACAAAGATAAGACCTTCTGGAGGAAAGTTCTGTGGTCAGACAAAACAAAAATCGAGCTGTTTGGCCACAATGCCCAGCAATATGTTTGGAGGAGAAAAGGTGAGGCCTTTAACCCCAAGTACACCATGCCTACCGTCAGGCACGGTGGTGGTAGTATTATGCTGTGGGGCTGTTTTGCCGCCAATGGAACTGGTGCTTTACAGAGAGTAAATGGGATAATGAAGAAGGAGGATTACCTTCAAATTCTTCAAGATAACCTAACGTCATCAGCCCGAAGATTGGGTCTTGGGCGCAGTTGGGTGTTCCAACAGGACAATGACTCCAAACACACATCAAAAGTGGTAATGGAATGGCTAAATCAGGCTAGAATTAAGGTTTTCGAATGGCCTTCCCAGTCCTGACTTAAACCCCATTGAGAACTTGTGGACAATGCTGAAGAAACAAGTCCATGTCAGAAAGCCATCAAATTTAACTGAACTGCACCAACTCTCTCAAGACGATGGTCAAAGATTCAACCAGAAGCTTGCCAGAAGCTTGTGGATGGCTACCAAAAGCGCCTAATTGAAGTGAAAATGGCCAAGGGACATGTTACCAAATATTAGCGCTGCTGTATGTATATTTTTGACCCAGCAGATTTGATCACTTTTTTTCTGTTCACCCATAATAAAGTCATAAAAGAACCAAACTTCATGAATGTTTTTTGTGACAAAGAAGTATCTGTTCCAATCACTCTATCAGAGAAAAATCAGAGTTGTAGAAATAACTGGAAACTCAAGAGAGCCATGACATTATGTTCTTCACAAGTGTATGTAAACTTTTGACCACAACTGTATGTTCCATTGATTATTTAGCCTATCAATTCAGTAGGCTCATATTCATGAGAAATGTAGCACACGTTAACCCAATCTGTTTGGTCTTGTTAATGTCCCGTCCCCAGCAAAAAATGTACATGCAGGTTATGCTGTTATATCGTCCCTACCAATGTTGAGACCAAACCTACGCCATTGGACGTGCCATTTATTTATCTACTCTGCTGCCGCTTCCGAAGCTGTAGGTCTCACCATCTCTGTGCACAGCGCAAAGATAAAAAGCTTGAAAAAAAAACAATAAATTAGTTCAAAAGTGCATTCAGAAACACTAAAACAAATGAATAAAAAACATTGTGGTGGTCAGTAAATGTTACTTTTATAGAGCAAGTGCAGGGAAATATATGTATATAGGATCACTCCATTCTGAGGGGGAAAAAACTGGAATCATGAGAAGCAAACTGTGGTGTTAGTGAACGTTGCTGAACGTTGTATTCTTGTGTTCTTGAATGTGACCTGCATGTTGTGAGAGTGCCGAGGGAACACGGAAGAAAATAAATAAATGACGTTGGCTCACAGTAGGACTCACGTGTACGCTCTTCTGTAAAAAAAATAAATAAAATACACGACATGGTGTCAGAAGTGCTGTGCTGCTGAAACGTCAAAGCAGTTACGGTCTACCGCGGTGAGAGGAAAAGTCCGAGCTCGGCGGACTCGTAGATGGCGAGTGACAGCGAGGACGAGCACAGCAGAGCAGGAGTTAGCATGATGGCTAGCGCGCCCAGTGCTACGTTTAGCATCCAGCCGCCGGAGCCCTTCGATTTTTCCAAGCCACACGAGTGGACAAAATGGATCCGGAGATTTGAAAGATTCCGGCAAGCAAGCAACCTGTCCACAAGCTCTGACGACAATCAAGTGAATACATTAATCTACTGCATGGGAGATGAAGCAGACGATGTGCTAAGAGGGCTAAAGCTTAGCGATGCTGACCAGCGTGAATATGCAAAAGTGAGAGATGGATTCCAAAATTTCTTCATCGTTAAAAAGAACATCGTGTATGAGCGTGCACGATTTAACATGCGCAAGCAGGAAGCTAATGAGACTGTAGATGCTTTTGTTACTGCTTTGCACGCACTAGCAGAACATTGCAACTATGGACCGCTTCATGACGAACTGATAAGAGACAGAATCGTTGTGGGGCTCGCCGACACAAGGCTCTCAGAACGCATGCAAATGGAGAAAGATTTGGATCTTGAAAAAGCCATCAACATGGCAAGACAATCAGAGGAAATTAAAAAGCAACAAAACACACTGAGGAATGATGCCAGTAGTGTAATGCAGGTGGATGGATGTTCAATGGACAGAGTTTTCAAGAGCAGACAACAAAATGGCAGGTTCAAAAACAACAAATACACAAACAGTGACTCTAAACCGCACAACAAAAGCAGAAATAATAATCCACATAGCTCCCAGTGCTACAAATGTGGAGGCACACCTCATCCCAAAAATGAGTGCCCTGCTAATGATGCTAAGTGCCGATCCTGTGGAAAGAAAGGTCACTATCAACGTGTCTGTCGCACGAGCAAGACTGTTGAATGTATTGAAGAGGAGGAGCCAAATTGTTTCTTCCTGGGCTCCGTGTCATCTGAAAGTACTGCTTGGACTGCTGATTTAAAAGTGATGGACAAAATGTTCACATTCAAGCTTGACACAGGAGCAGATGTGACTGCTGTGTCACAGGTGGATTTTGATCGCATGTTTCTTGGCACACAGCAGCCTGCTCTTCAGAAGCCAGAGAAACCATTGTTTGGTCCAGGGAGGATCCCGCTGAAGGTGCTGGGCTTCACCAGGCTGGAGCTTAAGTATGGAACCAAGCAAACTTCAGACAAGGTCTATGTGGTCAAAAACTTGAGTACACCTCTGCTTGGATTGCCAGCCATTTTAGCCCTTGGCCTAATCATGCGGGTCAACAGCATGACTATGGACATTCTCAAAGCAACCTACCCCATGCTGTGCAGCGAGCTGGGCAATATTCAAAGAGCATATCACATAAAGTTGAAGCCAAATGCTATACCGTTCTCCCTGAAAGCCCCGAGGAGAATTCCCCTGCCGCTGGTGGGGAAAGTGAAAGAAGAGCTCCAACGCATGGAGAAGCTGGGTGTCATTAGCCGTGTGGAGGGGCCTACAGATTGGTGTGCTGGTATGGTGGTCGTTCCCAAGAAAAACAGTTCAAAGCTGCGCCTTTGTGTGGACTTTACAGGCCTAAACGAGTATGTATGCCGTGAAAAGTACATATTACCGTCTGTGGAGCAGAGTCTCGGGATGCTTGGTGGAGCAAAAGTGTTCACCAAGCTAGATGCTAATATGGGGTTCTGGCAGATTCCTCTGACAGAAGAATCTGCAAAGTACACCACATTCATTACACCCTTTGGTCGGTTTCACTTTAATCGGCTTCCCTTTGGCATCAACTCGGCACCAGAACACTTCCAACGTGTGATGGCAGAGGTCATAGAGGGACTAGACGTGACCAAGAGCAGCATGACGCTCGTCTCCATGCTGTGCTACAGAGAGTGGAAAAGGCAGGCATCACCCTGAATGTGGAAAAGTGTGAACTCTCCAAGAACCAAGTTGTGTTCCTGGGACACATCATCTCAGCATCAGGCATCAGCCCAGACCCAAGCAAGACGGTAGCCATCACAGAAATGATGGAACCGACAAACGTGAGTGAGTTACGAAGTTTTCTGGGCATGGTCAACCAAATGGGGAAATTCATTCCTAAGCTGGCTGAAAAGGACAAAGCACTCTGTGATCTTCTCTCCAAAAAGAACAGTTGGATATGGGGTGTGGACCAGAAAATGGCGTTTAAGGAGTTGAAGGAAGCACTGACCTCTCCTCCAGTGCTGGCCATGTATGATCCAAATAGAGACACCAAAGTGTCAGCTGATGCGTCTTCGTATGGATTGGGAGGCGTTCTTCTCCAGAAATGGCAGGATGACTGGCGGCCGGTGTTTTACGCTTCACGGTCACTCTCTCCAACGGAACAGCGCTACGCTCAGGTAGAAAAGGAGGCTCTGGGCCTCACATGGGCATGCGAGCGGTTCCGGGATTTCCTCTTAGAAAAACATTTTTGCCTAGAGACTGACCATAAACCTCTTCTCTCTCTGCTCGGAGTACAAGCACTGGATCTATTGCCACCTAGAATCCAGCGCTTCAGAATGAGGCTAATGCGTTAATCATATTCGATAGTGCACGTGCCAGGAAAAGCACTGTACACAGCTGATGCACTGTCACGCTCACCTGGGAAAGCACACATGACTCCAGATGAACAAGAACTGATGGAAAGCACCAACATATATGTGGACTGTATCATGGAAAACTTACAGGTCAGTCGTTCATATGTGGAAAGCCTCAAAGAGCACCTGAAAGCAGACAGCGTCTGTTCACGAGTTATGGCACTGTGTTCGGAAGGATGGCCAATACATGCTAAACAGGTACCGGTGCTGAAGAATTATTGGCCAGAGAGAGCCACGCTCACAGTGCAAGATGGTTTGTTGCTGAAAGACACACGGCTCGTTATACCATCAACAATGCGGAATGATGTATTGGCAAAATTGCATGCAGGACACCAAGGTGTTGTGAAATGTAAAGCACGCGCCCGTCAGACAGTGTGGTGGCCTGGACTCAGTCAGCAACTGTCTGAAATGGTACTAAAATGCAGAACATGTCTACAAGAGCAACACAATCACTGCGAGCCACTCTTACCATCAGACCATCCCGATCGACCATGGCAAAAGTTGGGTGCAGACCTTTTTCAACTGGGAAATAAAACTTACTTGCTGGTGGTGGATTATTTCTCCAGGTATGTTGAAATTGCACTCTTGAATCGCACAAAATCAGACGATGTCATCACTCATCTGAAATCGATCTTCGCTCGTCATGGCATCCCAGAGGTCATGATGTCAGATAATGGACCTCAGTTCAGCGGGCAAGTTTTCACTTGTTTTGCATCTTCATATGGCTTTAAACATATTACCAGCAGCCCAAGGTTTCCACAGAGTAATGGAGAAGCTGAACGCGCGGTCCGGACAGTGAAAATTCTCCTGAAAAAGGCAGCTGATCCATACCTGGCTCTACTTGCTTACAGAGCCACACCTCTTCAAAATGGATACAGCCCGGCTCAACTTCTTATGGGCCGGCGTCTGCGCACCACGGTGCCAACTCTTCCCTCTTTGCTGGACCCTGCGCTGCCGGACAGCAGCACCCTGGCCCAGTCGGAAAGGAGGAAGAGGATGCTCGACGCTGCAAATTATAACAGGCGTCATCGTGTAAAAACTCTCAGAGGTCTTAGACCAGGAGAACATGTTTGGGTCACTGACACAAGATCGTCCGGAACTGTGATCCGCAATCACTCCACTCCAAGATCTTATCTTGTGGATTTACCTCAAGGAGTTGTGAGACGCAATCGTTTTCATCTGATACCTTTGCAGACACCTTCACCGGACAAGCCTGCATCACAGCAACAAGTGACAGCTCCAGTTCCAGAGGAGGTTCCTGTGCCACTTGCTGTGAATTCTCCAGTATCAGTTACAGAGACTCCCGTTCTCAAAACTAGATCTGGCAGAGTTGTTGTTAAACCCACTAGGCTGGATTTATGAAAGAAAGAAAAAAAAAACTATGTTGCAAAAGTTAATGTTGTGATATGGAAGTTATGTGAAAGAAAGAAAAAAAAAGTCATAAGTATAGTAGAATGTAAGTCAAGCACTTTAAAGCAACTGACATGTTAATTTCAGTGTGTATTTGTAGATCACAAAAGTGCCTAATCCTGTTTTTCTTTATAAGTTTGATTGCTCTTTGATGGAAAAAAAAAAGGCATTTTGTTCTCTTAAAAAGGGGAGATGTGGTGTTAGTGAACGTTGCTGAACGTTGTGTTCTTGTGTTCTTGAATGTGACCTGCATGTTGTGAGAGTGCCGAGGGAACACGGAAGAAAATACATAAATGACGTTGTCTCACAATAGGACTCACGTGTACGCTCTTCTGTAAAAAAATAAAATAAAATACACGACACAAACAACGATGTTTTCTTCAGGCAGTCAACCTCACTGGAACAGCACCAAACAAAAGTTCTAGCATCATCACCTTGTCCAATGCAGATTCTTGACTCTTGACAAGGGAATTTTGATGTTTTCTTTAGGCAGTCATCTTTATAAATCTCACTGGAACAGCACCAAACAAAAGTTCCAGCATCATCACCTTGCCAAGAGTGAAGAATCTGCAGTGAGATTCTAGTGAGATTTACAAGATGACTGCCTGAAGAAAATATCAAAATTCCCTCATTCCTTGATGATATGGGGCTGCATGTCAGGCAAAGGCCCTGGGGAGATGGCTGTGGTTAAATCTTCAATAAATGCACAAGTTAACATTGAAATTTCAGGCAGCTTGCTTATCCCTTCATTTGAAAATATGTATGTCATTTTCCAAGCTGAAAATGCATCATGCCACAGAGCTAAAGCTGTAAAAGCATTCCTTGGAGAAAGACTCATCCAGTCAATTGCATGGCCTGAAAATAGCCCAGATCTCAACCCTATTGAAAACCTGTGGTGGAAATGGAAAAAAATGGTCCACAGCAAGGCTCCAACCTGCAAGGCTGATCTTGAAACTACAATCAAAGAGAGTTGGCACCAAACTGATGAAGAATACTCATCAAGTCCATGCCACAGAGACTGCAAGCTGGCATAAAAGCCAGAGGTGGTGCTACTAAATACTAGAAATGTGTTTTGATTGTTATTTCTTTGTTTGTTTCTCCTGATTCCATATTTTTTTCCTCAGATTAGAGTGATTCCATATATATTTCCCTGCATTGCTCTATGAAAGTAACATATACTGACCACCACAATGTTTTTTATCTATTTCTTTTAGTGTTACTGAATGCTAAAGAGTTGCACTTTTGAACTAATTCATTAATTTTTCAAGCTTTTCATCTGAGTTTGTTCTACATGATAAAATGTCTCAGTCAGTGCTCGTCCGAGACTGGTGATTCCATACTTTTTGCTTGGGGTTGTATAATAAAAATTTATATGGAAACACTGGCTTGCTTACCAATCCATGACTGCACTAATCTTTCTTACTTTATATTATAAAGTATCATTATGCATATACATATAGTAGTAAACTGTAATGTTAATTAATTTTGCACCGATACCATCATCTGCAGGGGGCGCCGAACTGGCCCAAAATGGTGGTATCGCAGCTGTACTGTCCTCACCAAGACGCTACGGCTCAGACCTGGCTATACAGTGAGATAAACTACCAAATGATGATGCATGACATCGGTATGATTTTTTTTTACTTTATGTTGCCGTTGAACTTGAAGAATGAAAATATAAAAAGAAATGAAACAAAAAACTTCGTCCTTAGTAACAAACATGTTTGCAACAACGCAAATCCGAGACAATTAGCTGCTAATACAGTGATGACATTCACTAACGGTTAGCATGCATTCTTTAGCGTCCATCCACATATTTACACAACGGGCCCAGGTTGGTCACTGGAGTTTCAGATGGGAATGTGTGCCTCTGGCTAATCCACCCGCATTTCCCAAACCCGGGCTACGTCAGTGGGCTTGGATCCGGAGCAGATGACTTGGTCCCTCTTTTCTCCGCTTCCCGGATGAAAGATGTTTTTCGTGGGACGGTAGGTTCAGGGTTTAGAGGCATGGCATTAGTGGTTACCTCCTGCTCTCAAGTTTGGCAGCCAGGCAATTCATCACTTGGTTGTGGCGCCAGGTGTATCTTTCCTGCTTTAGGCTGGTTTTGCAACCCACAAAGATGTGTTTGAGGGTTGCCGAGGCAGCTCACTGGAGACAGGCTGGGTCTTCCTCCATACCAGACATGTAGGTTGGTTGGAGCGGGCAGGACATCATATGTGGCTCTAATGATGATTATAAGTCTATTCGCTATAGCATATATTAGCTGAAACAACTTACAGCCTTATGTGGGCCAAACCAGAGCGCAGCTATTCTTTGTCCATGTCAGACGTACAAGGCAACAGTCCAGCCAGAACCAATGCTGCCACCATAGGGCAGTGTATCCTCCATGATTAAACAAAATGCAATAGTTTTGGACTTTTTGGATGGTTATTTTGGGGTACTTAAAGCTATTAATTCCGATTTACGCAAAATTCGTGTTACGTCAACAGCGTAGGAACGGAAGTTGTTTGTGACACCAGGACTATACCTGTATATGCATGTGTATTTTTCGGCCTGTCTGTATTGTTTTTTCAGCCAGGTGTTTCCAATGTTTGGTTTTCGGCCAAAAATTTTGCTTTCGGTACATCCCTACCTTAAAGTTCCTGTGACACAAAAAAGCATGTTTATTTCATATTACACGCGGTATTTTATGCTCCTGAATGAAATGGACCACTTGGAGGTATGCAGGCGGTTGATATATTTATTCAATTTTTTTAATCCTGGGCTAGGAAAATGAGAGACTTCCGGCCACGGTCTCGGATTGAGGAAGAAGGTGAATGTGAAGTGAACGGAAGACATCATCTTCACAATACAGCCGTACTATTCTATGCAAAAGGACTGCGGATCCAACTGATTTTGCGGATTAATTCGTTTATTTTTCGCGTCACACTATCTTAATGTGCTGCAGGCTTTTGTTGCTACATCCGGGAGAGTGATGTGAGCCTTTCTGGGTTTCAAAAGATCTTTTTCACTGAGAAGAATGGGCAAAACAAGTATGACAATAGAGCAACCATTGGACGGAAGAGGAAGTGAGTAAGCTACGTGTATTATATTTTGTCAAATACTGAGAACATGGCATACAATTTATTAAGGAGGTGGCTTGCATTTTGTGGGTGACAATGCTTCCTGTCCACCGCGAAGGCGGGAGTGGCCGCCTCCATCAGCCGACGCGCTGGTCTGCGGTTCTCGACTGTGTAGAGACTTCAACCCTTCTCGGGCAGCCAAGCGCTCCGACGTCGGCCGGTTTGTCCACCACGAATGTGCCATTTTCAGCGTTCATTCCCTAGCTGTGTCCCCGGCGATTAGCACTCCTCCAGCAGTGGAACTACGAGCCGAAACCTGCTCGCCACTGGGGGCTGGCTGATCGGTGAAGGCTATCACCCCCGCCACCTTGTGTGACACGAGTCGGGGTAGTATTGTGTGATTTTTTTTATCTCGGAAGGCGAGAAAGAGACTTGAAGAGCCGCTCGGTTCGGGTTAGCATGTAGCCTAGCCCTCACACTCCTCTTTTGTTTAAACTCTTCCTCTGTCTCCGAGTCCCTGCTGAGAAATGACAAAAGTCAGACTAGCTCCGGTGGCATAAAATACCGTTCAGGGTGTTTAAGAAGTCGGCAGTTTTGACCATTATGTAGTAATTTAGCCCTGTTGTACTGAATAAATGCATTTTTAATATTTCATATTCCATTTAGCACAAGACTATTATTTGTGATGACCATAAAATTTATATAGCAATCAGGGAAAAATGCTTACATACAAAGAATATCCTGCAAAAATATTTGAGTAAAGAAAAAAAAAAACATTTTACAGTATGCTCTCGTCATCAGCCTCATGTTTGTTGTTGTTCTGAATCTTCCTTCAGCTTCATATACGACTCAAACATGTATGGCTGTATGACACAGGCTTCCTTTGGATCGACAATATCACTTGAAAGATCCACACTTGAAGCAGAATCGCTGAAAAACGCTTCCTCCTCCACTGAGCTGTGCTCTAAATCCGCTGATATCGCTACTCCGTTGACGTCATCACCCAGATGGAGGCGCCAGAGCCCTATAATGACAGGAGGAGGTAAACAGCAGATTAACCCTTAGATGCACAAGTTACTGGACCCTACACTCTTCCATAAGTGGGTCAAAAATGACCCATATTAGAACCAATGTGTTTTTATGCCATTTTGGTGAAGAATAATCACTTGTATATTAATTAGTATGATATTTAGGGGCACACAAGAATGATTTCATGATTCAATTAACATTTTTGGGGGGAAAAAAACAGCAACATACTTCATACTTCCTTGTATTTTATCATCAGTGATGAAGAGCTCCCGTGCATCTTTTTGGTGAGACAGCAGTGCTAAGCCCTTGTGGAGGCACTGACATATTTCTGAGGATATTGTGGCTCTGTGTTCTGTCCTGGGTGGGAGGTAATTCTCTCTAGTAAGAGCCCTACCAACTCATTTTGTTGGCCATGATTTGGACACTGTCTTCTTCAGAGGACACATACTGTAAGTGGAATCTTATGAGTCAGATTGATCCTGTTCAGTTGGATTTCTCGGTGGACAACTGCAACTGCCACGTGGACAATAGTCTGGGTCCTCATCATCAAAAATTTCGGACACTTGAGTCCAACCCCGTCACTGCCTCTCCATTATCCAACATCCGTAGGACAATTTCAGCTGTAAATCTAGCACAAATCCGATTTTTGCGCGTTTTTCCGACTCGACTGAACGGGAAAAGTCGCATAAAAGTGGACCATTTTCAAATTCAATCCAGTTCACTTTCGTATGTGGTTAAAATCCCATCCGGGCCACATTTTTCCAGAATGTAGCTGCGGTCCGAACTGTCAAGTCCCCCAAATTGGAATTCATGCAGCAATTAACATCAGCAAAGAGCGACAGAGAGACAGGGTGCTGGGGTAGTGGTGCAGCTGTGCATTAGTGCCTAGCTTGAATTCGGCTTTTGGGGAAGGAGCGGGCTTGACAACAGTCATAAAAAAATAAAATGGGTTGAGAATAAGCCTGACAATGCTCTGTTTTTCTCTCTGCTCCAATGCTCCTCTGCAGTTTCCTCAGCGCATCTCGCACTGTGGATTAGAGCGCATGTGTGATACTTGAACAGCCTTAATCGACAAAGGCTGTCTGAACAGGTACGCCAAAAAAACAGATATGACAAAAAAAATCGATATTGTGCATTAGGACGGTATGAACCTAGCCTTAGTTAGCTAGCTAGTTATGAAGTAGGTTAATTTGGTGATAAAAATATAATAAAGAGTCATGAAAGACACACACACAAAATACGATACGGACATAATACTTACAGTACATGTATCAGCTCTCGCTGTGTAAAATAATCTTCTTAAGGGATGTCACTTTATACAGTACATAACTAGTCTGTGTGGGCCACGGTAAATGTATTCCTGACAGCCAAAGTTGATAAGAATGAAAGATTCCCATTGGATTCCATAGAAAATGCATGTGGGTCATTTTTGACCCACTTGTGGAAGCTTAGGGTAGTAATAAAAAAATGACAATTTCTTTAAATGTATAAAAAGTTCATCAAAAATTTGAATGGCATTTTATCAAAATCATGTTTTTTGAGGAATACGTGGGATGTGAATTGATAACAAGTTTTAATTCCGAAGATATTTCAAGAAAACAACCTCACAGGGTCATTTTTAACCCACTTATGCATCTAAGGGTTAAAAGACTCATTTCTCGTCATCTGCGCTTTGCCAAATAGCGTACCGCACGAATGCTATTTTTAGACCGTGATGTCTCATCGTAAAGCTGAAATGGGACGTTATAGACCCGCCCTCGCATAGAAACAATGTTATTTCTGCTACTTTTCTCCAATAATCTTTCAAAAACGAACATGCCGATCACACATTGCTTTTTTGGAACTTGTAGAAACGACTCTAGACATTACGACATATTAAGGATGTTTTCTTCTTACGTTTCCTGAAACCAAAAATTTTGAAGAATTAATCAACTTGCGGGGACGTTTGACGCCAGCTAGGTGAAGCCATTCACATTTCATATTCAGTAAACATTTTGTTGGATTGGCAGGGAGGCTGTGCTCTCCCCTCCCTGATGGACATCTATTTACTCCTCTCGATGCCTCAGCAGAGCTCTAAACATCCTCAAGGACAGCTAACATCCTGGTTCCCAGTTGATTGAATGGCTCCCCTCTGGGAGACGCTATAGGTGTTTAAAAGCAAGAACAAACAGACTTAGGAACAATTTTTTGCTGAAGCCAGCTCCACCCTGAACTGCCATATGTAACACCACATCACCCAATGTTCAATACTCATTTAAATGCAATATACCATGTGCAATACTTATTAAGTGTAATATTCAATGCCTCACTGTCAACTTCTGCAACTCAACTTCTATTCACACATATTCCATGTGCAATACTTATTTATCTGCAATATTAATCTGCAATATTTAATGCCTTCACTGTCAACTGCCGCCACTTCACTTCAATTATTTGCACTGCCTGAACATAGGACTGCCTCATACATATTTTATATTGATTTAGATTTTCTAATTTTATTCTTGCTTGCCACTTTCAAGATTTTTTTACTTGTCCTGCACTGAAAAGGGAGCTGCTCCACAACTTCATTGTAGAATCGTATAATGACAATAAAGGGCTATTCTATTCTATTCTATTCTATTCTATTCTATTCTATTCTATTCTATTCTATGCTTCTTCAGAGGACAAAGAGGTAAGCCATTTTTATATTTTTAACTTATTTTTTAGCGTGACGTTGTGCCGTGCTGCTTCTGTCTGAAAAGAATTAAAATGGTATCTGACTGCCACTGTTACATTTTCTATTGTAAAAAAAAAAAAAAAAAAAACTTTAGTAAGGGGGAAGTGTAAATAAATTATAGAATTAAGATTTGTTGTTAATGAAAAAATTATGTGTTCGCTGGCTCTCAACGAGTAGCATTTGCGATCGCTACACAAAAATAGCAATGTAAATTGCCCAAAAGAACGGTCAGAGACGTAATAAAACCAGAGGATATAATATATAAGATAGACAGGGCATGTGGTGGTAAAGTAGGGTGACCATATTTTGATTTCCAAAAAAGAGGACACTCGGCCCGACATCGAGGTACTTGAATTTTACTCGAAGATCACGCAAAGATGCGTATATCTCCCACTTTTTTTTACTCAACAGGCTTTATTCTTCCTAAAAAAAGTAATCAAATAATAAAAAATAAAAAAACATTTTTAAAAAGAATAATTATTTAAAAAATAACATACTCATGGAAATGTAGTCCAATTAATACACACACAGTTGGCTATGTGCCAACTCAACATTTTTTAAAATTACCATCACGACAATTGTCGTTGACAAAATGTTATTCCCACTCAATTTTTATTCTCATACAATGTTCTAAATTGTACGCAAACAATAACAGAAATAAACTGACAAGCAATTCAACCAGCATGTTTCCAAACGCAGCAGTTCAAATTCAAAACTACATTGCCCATAATGCCTAGCGCAGCTGAGCTCACTGATTGCTACCCTATTAGCGAATACGGGACCCGATGCAAAATCAGACTTTGCTATAAAAGTTTACTACCATCGGCAGCGCAAAGATGCGACAACAAACGGGATTTTACAAATTACACCAGTACAAATCTCCGACAGAAGTCAACAGTTGCTATTATATACGTATTTATCGTAAAAAAAAAAAAAAACTCATAAGCAACACAGCTATTTAGCTATACTAGCATTCAACCACTAACTAACGCAGAACAATTACAAGACTCATACAATATACTGCATCTCTGTGTACACATATAACCCTATGTACAACAGAAGACACGTGATCGACATTAACAGGAGAAACTTACGGAAAGGTGTATGGAGCCACGTCTTTTAGAACTTCTTATTGAACTCCTTACTGTAGTCTGAGCTCTCGCCAAACCGTCAGTAGATGGTGGTAATTCCCCATGAAACAAAGGCTGAACTGCCAACAAAAAAGAAGATCTACTCCTTCTCCCGCCCCTACTAGTAGGAGCAACGTCAGCGCAGGCAAGCGCTGCCCCCTAGCGGCCAGAGGAATTCTCTTCAAATTGGTCCCGTAAAAAAAAATCATAAAAACCGGACATTTTTATGAATTTATAAAACCCGCCCAGACAACGAGGATACTGCGTGAAAGTAGGACTTGTCCGGACAAAAGAGGACGTTTGGTCACCCTAGGTAAAGGATAGATTGTTGAAATAGGAGAACGTCATTGTCAGAGCATAAGAAAAAGGTGTCGATAAAACAGCTAACGCTATGCTTAGGTCGGCTCGTTTTTTTTTCTTTTTTTGTCTTTTTCAGCCCTCGACACTCAAGCCATCTCTTTAACTGAAAAATTTTCTGTTCTTCCACATCTTTACCAGTGAATTTGGCACCAGGGACATAATTTTCAGACAGAATTGGTAGGTTTAGCTCAGTAAACATCTCGTTCGTACACTATTTCCATTCATTTCCTATTGGGGACAAACGGTAGCGTGTCTCCCCCTTAGCAACATTAGCTAACGTCATAAATATTAATGAGCGGAAGTGACGTGTACCATGCATTACGCCATTGTTGTATATAGTCAAATCGTCTCAAAATACGATTTTAATTCCAATAATAATGCTATTTAAGTTTTTTTTTATGGTGTCACGGGCACTTTAAAATGAAAATGAAACAAGGCAGAATTTACGTAGCTTCTGTCAGTGAGGGATATCAATGGCACCACGTCGGAAAAATAGCAAATCGGTGTGGTCAAATCTTAGGGGAAGAAAGTCCTGTCAAGTGAGGAAATCCAGTTTATTGTCCAGGATTGATTCTTTGAGAATGCCATTTTTATTGTTGAGGTAGCAATAGTTTCATGTGGCTATAAATAATGAGACATGTCTGTGAGATTTTGGCCAGGGGGGAAAAACGCACTTGTGCTTTGTTGATGACATTGTGGAAGACAAGCAGTGGAGTTGCCTATTTGCTAATAAACATGCGACAAGAATCTCTGTCGGTGTTATTTCAGAGCCATGCGCGCGAGACGAGATGTGACATTTGACAAGATGTTACAATTTATATTTCATACACCCGTCTGCATTATATATTACATGCCAAGCCGAATAAAGTTATGTTGTTGATTTTCCTTTAATAATTTGATACTACTAATGTTAGAATGCAAGATGCGTTGAGCACCTGTTATTGTTTTTATTTTGAGTTTGCACTCGGAATGCATTTCCTATTGCAGCTCAAACTCTCTACTTTCTCTTTTTATACTTTTCTTATGACTTTCTGCCATGTGCAAGTGTAAGCCAACATAACGGTTAATGTATGAATTTTTGTCACATTTTGTTTTAAATTATTAAAAACCAAAGGCAGATGGTCTTTTTGTTATGTAAAACTATGCTGATAATATTGCTTTCTTGTTTGCATATATTAATATTACAAAGCAATATCCGTGTGCCTCTGTGCACAGCACCTCTCAGCCAACATACAGACTGTAAATAGAAGGAGTACAACTGTAAGGAACAGTTATACACAAACATCTGTTGTTGTTTTTTTGTTTGTTTGTTTGTTCTGTTTTTTAACATGTCCAGTTTAGCTGCTTGGGCTAGCGGAATGGTAAATGTAAATGTCGTTAAATGCTGAAACGGTTTTAATATGCCACTGGGGAGTTAGGTACAATATAGTCTGTGATGTCTGTTGTTGTGGTGGTTTTAAGAACATGCAGCTTAACAGAAGAGCGTTTACCGGGTCAGACAGAAAGAAAGACAAGGAGAATACAGGGAGTCCTCTTGTTTATGACCGAGTTCCTTTCCTGCGATGTAACCTGGATTTCCGCGTAAATCGGAATTAACCCTTTAAGTACCTCTCAACACGTGCGTTTGCAGTTCATATTCGTGTCAGTATCCCCCTGAAGTGGACCTATTCTTGGATAGCCCCCTGTTTTTTTGTTGTTGGGTTTTTTTAATTAAGGGACTTGCTCTCTGAAGCCCCCGCTTTGCTTTACTGTAATGCACATAATGCAAACAATGATCTAAGTTTATTCTATCCTTACAATTTATGGGAAGACAATCTAAATTGTTTATATAACTGAACTCACTATATACTTCAAATAAGGTTGCTTAAAAGATGGTGGGGACAATTTGAGCATCCTGAAAAGTTGGTAGTATTGTGTCCCTACCGTCCCTGTTCAAACCTATGCCCTTGCATATTTGCTTTTTTTTGGCAAAGCCATTGTATTTCTGGATTATTTTGATACATTGGCATGAAAAAGTATCTGAAATTTTTCACATTTCTACATAAAATCACCATCAAATGTGAGCTGACCTTTGTCAAAATCACACAGATGAAAGAACGGTGTCTGCTTTAACTAAAACCAACAAAACATTTATAGGGTTTCATATTTTAATGAGGTAAGTATGCAGAAAGGGTAAAAATGAGTATGTGAACCATTAAATTCAATATTTCGTGGCCCCGCCCTTTGGCAGCAATGTCTTCAACTAGACGCTTTCTGTAGCTGCAGATTAGTCTGGCACATCAATTAGGACTAATCTTGGCCCATTCTCCTCTACAAAACTGCTGTAGTTCAATTAGATTCCTGTGATTTCTGGCATTAATCGCTGTCTTTAGATCATGCCGCAGCATCTAAATGGGGTTCAAGTCTGGACTTTGACTTGGCCACTCCAGAACGTGTATTTTGTTCTTCTGAAACCATTCTGAAGTTAATTTACTTCTGTGTTTTGGATCATTGTCTTGTTGCAGCATCCATCCTCTTTTTAGCTTCAACTGTCTGACAGACAGCCTCATGTTTTCCTGCAAAACCTTTGAATTCATTCTTCCATTAATGATTGCACGTTTTCCAGGCTCCGAGGCAGCAAAACAACCTCAAATCATGATGCTCCCGCGACCATGCTTCACGGTGGGGATGAGGTGTTGATGTTGGTGAGCTGTTCCATTTTTCCTCCACACATGATGTTGTGTTTTACTCCCAAACAATTCAACTTTGGTTTCATCAGCCCACAAAATAATTTGTCAAAAGTTCTGTGGAGTGTACAAGTGCCTTTTTGCGATCATTAAACGAGCAACAACGGGTTTTTTTAAGACAGCAGTGGCTTCCTCCTTGGAATCCTCCCATGAACACCATTCTTGGTCATAGTTTTACATATAGTTGATGTGTGCACAGAGATATTGGACTGTGCCAGTGATTTCTGTAAATCTTTGGCAGACACTCTAGGGTCCTTTTTTTAACCTCTGAGTATTCTGCGTTGAACTCTTGGCCTCATCTTTGGCGGACTGCCACTCCTTGGGAGATAAACAACAGTGCCAAACTCTGTCATTTGTAAACAACTTTTCTGACTGTCGATTGATGAACATCCAAACTTCTAGGGATGGTTTTTATCCTTTCCCAGCTTTATACAAATCAACAATCCTTGATCGCAGGTCTTCAGACAGCTCTTTCGACCGAGCTATGTTGCATATCAGACAATGCTTCTCATCAAGACATTTCTTACCAGGTGTGTGTTTTATTGTGGGCAGGGCAGCTTCAAGCCACTCATCAGTTATTGGGCACACATCTGACTTAAATTGTTTGGTAAAAATTGGTTTCAATTGCTCTTTAAGTCTCCATAGGCAGAGGGTTCACTTACTTATTTTTCGCCCCTTATGTCATCCTTTGCATGCTATCGTCATTAAAATATGAAAACCTAACAATGTTTGGGTGGTTTTAATTAAAGCAGATACTGTTTTTACATCTATGTGATTTTGAAGATTAGATCACATTTGATGGTAATTTCATGTTGAGATGTGAGAAATTCCAAATGGTTCAAATACTTTTTCATACCACTCTACTCTTAAGATTTCTTTTTTTTTTTTTTTTTTTTAATCAAAAACCCAATCCTTTTCACCCAACTCCGATCCTCTGAAAAATGCCGCGATCATCCCGACTAGCCTCTCTCTGTTCGTGTCCACTATGTTACGTCCAAATGGCACCCTATTAAAAAAAGAACCATATAATATTTCTCTATGTCTAGATGATTTCATGCTTCAGTACACATTTATTTTGTGCTCCTTCTAGTGCTAGTCCTTGGCCAGCATGGGGGTTAGTGTAAACACAGTTACAGTTCAAAATGAAGAATATTTTGATCATTTATGCTCTGACAAAGAGAAACAATCCTTCAATACACATTTATTTTGTGCTCCTTCTAGTGCTAGTCCTTGGCCAGCATGGGGGTTAGTATAAACACAGTTACAGTTCAAAATGAAGAATATTTTGATCATTTATGCTCTGACAAAGACAAACAATCTCAATGGCTAATAATTTTGTACTTTCACATGGCAGCAATTTTCTGAGCGCTTTTATCCATCATGTTGTGTTTGGACTGACTTCCTAAAAGCTGGATGTTAGCTGCGCCAACTGAAATCCCAACATTTTTCCCCATTTGCACCACAATATGCCACATTAATATCATCCTGGCAGGTAAATCAAACAAGACAGAACAAAGGTAGAACATGCTTGAGGGACTGAATATCCACCGTGTACCGGAATGGATGAGAAGCTCAATGATGCGATTTCAATTGAGTCTCATAAAGAAAAACAGCTCCTGTTTATTACAAAAGCTTTGCAAATCTCTTGTGCTGTTTGTGTGTGTTTCTGGGTCAATTCTTGCTCGTAATAATGAAACACTGCAGGTTGCTGACAGACATCAGAAAAGGAGAAATGACATGCTTTTGCCCGCCCTCTTCTCTTTCCCTTTTGCCGTCTTCCAGGGAAGCAATGTTTGCTATCTCAGTAACTCCTCAGATGTGTGCTGTGGGTTGCTGAGGGTAACAGGAGAACATCAGATACTTGTTATTGGAAAGGGTTTCTTATTTACACTGTTTATTTTGAGCGCATTGAGGCAGGAAAACGTATTGGCTCCCATGTTGGAAGAAAGATCACAGGAGGGTAAGAAACCTGTCTGTTAACTGTCGAGAAAACAAGTTTTGTGGCTCTCTCCGCTTATGCTTTCTACGAACATTTTTCACAAAATATTTTCTCCTTTTCTTTCTTTGCCTGTTTGCAAGTTGCCAAAAAAGACCATAAGTTCAGGACTAAGAGGATTTCCACAGTGTGAATAGATAAATAGACCACAGACCCATGTGTTTGAAAGAAAAAAAAAAGTCTATATACACTGCTGGCCAAAAGTATTGGCACCCTTGCAATTGCTCAACTTCTCCCAGAAAATAATTGCCATTACAAATGCTTTGGTAGTAATCAGGATTGTTCCGATCATGTTTTTTTGCTCCCAATCCGATCTCGATCGTTTTAGTTTGAGTATCTGCCGATCCCGATATTTCTCGATCCGGTTGCTTTTTTTTTTGCTTCCGATTCAATTCCAATCATTCCCGATAATTTTTCCTGATCATATACATTTTGGCAATGCATTAAGAAAAAATGAATAAAACTCGGACGAATATACACATTCAACATACAGTACATAAGTACTGTATTTGTTTATTATGACAATAAATCCTCAAGATGGCATTTACATAATTAACATTCTTTCTGTGAGAGGGCTCCACGGATAGAAAGACTTGTAATTCTTAAAGGACAAATGTGACTTTGTATATGGTGACAAAATATTGCCATCTAGTGTATTTTATGGTGACTAAATATTGCCATCTAGTGTATTTGTTGAGCTTTCAGTAAATGATACTGTAGCCATGCCCAAATGCATGATGGGAAATGGAACCATGACTGTGCGTAGTGCTACCAATTGACATGTCTTCTCTGCGTTGGAAAATAACATAGGGTGTTAAGAAAAAGATCAATTACTACCTTGCTTCCCCACATTGCTTCCCACGATATTTCTAATCGGAGGGAGAGGGATTGTAAGGCTTTAGCCAATTAAAAAAAGGCTCCAAAGGCTTCCAAAATTCACTGTACTCATTTTACGCTGCCTTTTAGCGGTCTATATAGGTAAAACAGCGCCATTACAGATTGAGCGCGACAATGCGTGAGTGGGTCGTGCAGCAAATGCATTAATTGCGTTAAATATTTTAACGTGATACATTTTTTTAAAAAATTAACTACCGCCATTATCAGGATAAATTTGATAACCCTACTTTAAGCCAAAACTAAAGACTCTGGATGAGTGTAACATATTATGTCTGTAACGTTAAATACAATTAGAAAACGATTTAATTAAAAAATATATATATATATGTTAAAAAAAGGCATTTTTTGCCGATTCCAATACTTTGAAAATGACGTGATCGGACCCGATCGATCGGCATCTCTAGTAGTAATATTTTCATTTATTTTGCTTGCAATGAAAAAAACACAAAAGAGAATGGGAGAAAAAATTAAATCATTATCATTTTGAACAAAACTCCAAAACTGGCCCATGCAAAAGTATTGGCACCCTTTGAAAAATCATGTGATGCTTGTCTAATTTGTGTGATTAACAGAACTTGTTACTTACATGTGGCACATAACCGGTGGTGGCAATAACACAATCACACTTGCAGCCAGTTAAAATGGATTAAAGTTGACTCAACCTGTGTCCTTGTGTGTACCACACTGAGCATGGAGAGAAGAAAGAAGACCCAAGAACTGTCTGAGGACTTGAGAAGCAAAATTGTGAGGCAGCATGGGCAATCTCAAGTCCATCTCCAAAGACCTGAAAGTTCCTGTGTCTACCGTGCGCAGTGTCATCAATAAGTGTAAAGCCCATGGCACTGTGGCTCACCTCCCTACATGTGGACGGAAAAGAAAAATTGACAAGAAATATAAAACGAAAGATTGTGCGGATGTGGATTAAGAACCTCGACTAACATCAAACAAGTTCAAGCTCTCCCGCAGTCCGAGAGTACAAGTGTCAACACATACTATCGGTCTGCGTCTGAAGGAAAAGGGACTCTATGGTAGGATGCCCAGAAAGTCCCCACTTCTGACCCAGAGACATCAAAAAGCCAGGCTGGAGTTTGCCAAAACTTACCTGAGAAAGCCAAAAACGTTTTGGAAGAATGTTCTCTGGTCAGATGAGAGTAGAGCTTTTTAGGAAAAGGCCCCATAGGAAAGCAAAATTGAAGATGAGATCTTGTTCATGTCTCATTTACATCTCTGAGAAGTGAATCAGCAATAATCGAGACCAGGGTGGTTTTCTCAGTTTTCTCAAATTTGTCTCATAAGAAATGTGTCTCTTAGTGAGATTTACCTGAGAGGGTCTTGAGAATAGTTCTACTGGCATGATTTTTCAATAAAGTCTCACAGTTGTCTCCTTTCAAGATCTCACCAAGAGACAACTATGAGTACATGTGTCGATCTCAAATGCGTCTCAATTTTATCTCCTTACTTGGAGTCACGATCTCAGTAATGTCTCAGTAAAAACATGGATGAGCAAAGTATTTTATGTCTTAAACTTGCCTCAAAGCTGCCTCTTTTACTGATCTCGCCAAGCAACCCTATATTGTGTCAGTCACAAATATTTCTCAATATGATAACCTTCCAGTCTGCAATTGCTCATTTTGGGTTTTCAAGATTCTTTCATCGTAACAAAGAGTAGTGTCTGCTCTGACATGTCCAATCACATCTTAAGTCATATCATGCCGAAATCCAGAAAATATTGTAATTGGTCAAATCATTAAATAACATCTGGTTCAATTGCTTCATCTTTCATTCATTCATTTTCCATGCCGCTTTTTCCTCAAGAGGGTCGCGGAGGTGCTGGAGCCTATCCCAGCTAACTACGGGCAGTAGGCAGGGGACACCCTGAACTGGTTGCCAGCCAATCGCAGGGCACAAGGAGACATACAACCATTCATGCACACACTCATACCTACGGACAATTTAGAGTGTTCAATCAGCCTACCATGCATGTTTTTGGGATGTGGGAGGAAACCGGAGTTCCCGGAGGAAACCCACACAGGCACGTGAAGAACATGCAAACTCCACACAGGAAGGCCGAAGCCCGGGATTGAACCCTTGATCTCAGAACTGTGAGGCAGACGTGCTAACCACTCAGCCACCGTGCCGCCTTGCTTCACCTTGATCAATGTAAAAATTAGAGAAAACTATCGGCCGCTACAAATGTATTATCGGTTTTCGGTTTTGAAAACCGAAGATTTACCACAAAATAGTGTGAAGAACCTTAGTCCTCTAGTTTAATGACGTAATCAAAACAGGCAACACGCTGGCTGATGATGTCTTGCTAAAACTACTGGCTCATACACAACATGTCTGACATTTGGGAGTTGTTGTTTTTTTTTTAATATCAAAGAAATATATAAATTATTAAATGAACTAAAATATAATAAATTGTCTTCATCACTGCTACACACTCTTTTGAAGTTGCTTTCCATTGATGTACCGCGTCACATCGAGCAGAGCGCATCTGGGCCCGTGCGTGGCTCAGTGGTAGAGAAGTCGTTCGCAACCCAGAGGTTGTGAGTTCAATTCTCACTGAACCCTACATTGCTGCAGTTGGTAGATGAGGATATAGTGTCAAAGCGCTTTGAGTGCCTGAAATGTGCTTTACAATTGCAACTCCATTTTCAATTAAGCGAATTTCTCTTCTCAATGATGTCTATGCTCATTAGACTCATCATCACAAACACAGAAACAAATAAGCAAAGAGATAGATGAATTTGAGGTGATCGAATTCGTCTCGCGAGACACGATTAAGCAACAGATGAGTAGCAAATTTTTGCTGTGGGGCATCAACATAGAGTTCACGGGGGGAAAAAACGAGGTCTTCAAAGAAAAGAACATGGTCCCCACAGTCAAACATGGCGGGGGTTCCCAGATATTTTGGGGTTTCTTTGCTACCTCTGGCACTGGACTGCTTGACTGGAATTGAATGGAAAAAAATCTAAATCATTATTATTTTGCACAAAACTCCAAAAATGGGCCGGGCAAAAGTATTGGCACCCTCAGCCTAATACTTGGTAGCACAAGCTTTAGACAAAATAACTGCGAACAACCGCTTCCAGTATCCATCAATGAGTTTCTCACAATGCTCTGCTGGAATTTTAGATCATTCTTCTTTGGCCAGCTGCTCCAGGTCTCTGAGATATGAAGGGTGCCTTCTCCAAGCTGCAATTTTCAGATCTTTCCATAGGTGTTCTATGGGATTCAGGTCTGGACTTATTGCTGGCCACTTTAGAAGTCTCCAGTGCTGTCTCTCAAACCATTTTCTAGTGCTTTTTGAAGTGTGTTTTGGGTCATCGTCCTGCTGGGAGACCCATGACCCAGCTTTCTCACACTGGGCCCTACATTATGCTGCAAAATTTGTAGGTAGTCTTCAGACTTCATAATGCCATGCACAAGGCCAAGCAGTCCGGTGCCAGAAGTAGCAAAGCAACCCCAAAACATCAGGGAACCTCCGCCATGTATGACTGTGGGGACCGTGTTCTTTTCTTTGAAGGCCAGAGAACATTCTCCCAAAACGTTTTTGGCTTCCTCAGGTAAGTTTTGGCAAACTCGAAACTGGCTTATGTATGTCTCTGGGCCAGAAGTGGGGTCTTCCAGGGTATCCTACCATTGAGTCCCTTTTCATTCAGACGCTGACGGATAATACGGGTTGACACTGTTGTACCCTCGGAGTGCAG
>NC_080405.1:5492500-5495000 GCF_030265065.1 Corythoichthys intestinalis | reverse complement strand
GCTGCAAACTCAACCCAATGTGAGCTCCAACCACAAGACTAACAAGACAATACATTGACCTCAGTTGATACCAACAAGATCTGTCTGTTTTTTCTTTGTAATGAAATAAACCAAAAAGCTTACAGCACCTGGTATTCCCAGGCTGTCTCCCATCCAAGTACTAACCAGGCCCGACCTTGCTTAGCTTCCGAGATCAGACGAGATCAGGCATTCTCTGGGTAGTATGGCCTAAAATTTGAGAAATATAGCTATACAAAAGGCGAAGGAGATGTGTTCTGGTACAAAAGACGAACCAGTTCAGTTCAGTTCAGTCAGGTTCCCTGAGGGAAGTTAGGTTTCAAGTGGTCTGGTCATCTCGTGCTGTCAATGGCAGCTAACAAGGTAATCACCATTTAAAACGCACAGAGTTGGGTGAAAACGAGAGCTGCAAACTCAATCCAATGTGAGCTCCAACCACAAAATTAACAAGACAATACATTGACCTCAGTTGATACCAACAAGATCTGTCTGTTCTTTCTTTGTAATGAAATAAACCAAAAAGCTTACAGCACCTGGTATTCCCAGGGGGTCTCCCATCCAAGTACTAACCAGCCACAACTCTGCTTAGCTTACGAGATCAGACGAGATCGGGCGTTCTCAGGGTAGTATGGCCGTAAACTGGCAAAATTTGAGAAATATAGCTATACAAAAGGCGAAGGAGATCTGTTCTGGTACAAAAGACGAACCAGTTCAGTTCAGTTCATTAAGGTTCCCTGAGGGAAATTAGGTTTCAAGTGATCTGGTCATGTCGTGCTGTCAATGGCAGCTAACGAGGTAATCACCATTTAAAACGCACAGAGTTGGGTGAAAACGAGAGCTGCAAACTCAACCCAATGTGAGCTCCAACCACAAAATTAACAAGACAATACATTGACCTCAGTTGATACCAACAAGATCTGTCTGTTCTTTCTTTGTAACGAAATAAACCAAAAAGCTTACAGCACCTGGTATTCCCAGGGGGTCTCCCATCCAAGTACTAACCAGCCCCGACTCTGCTTAGCTTACGAGATCAGACGAGATCGGGCGTTCTCAGGGTAGCATGGCCGTAAGCTGGCAAAATTTGAGAAATATAGCTATACAAAAGGCGAAGGAGATCCGTTCTGGTACAAAAGACGAACCAGTTCAGTTCAGTTCAGTTGGGTTCCCTGAGGGAAATTAGGTTTCAAGTGGTCTGGTCATCTCGTGAAGTCAATGGCAGCTAACGAGGTAATCACCATTTAAAACGCACAGAGTTGGGTGAAAACGAGAGCTGCAAACTCAACCCAATGTGAGCTCCAACCACAAAATTAACAAGACAATACATTGACCTCAGTTGATACCAACAAGATCTGTCTGTTTTTTCTTTGTAATGAAATAAACCAAAAAGCTTACAGCACCTGGTATTCCCAGGGGGTCTCCCATCCAAGTACTAACCAGTTCCGACTCTGCTTAGCTTACGAGATCAGACGAGATTGGGCGTTCTCAGGATAGCATGGCCGTAAACTGGCAAAATTTGAGAAATATAGCTATACAAAAGGCGAAGGAGATCTGTTCTGGTACAAAAGACGAACCAGTTCAGTTCAGTTCAGTTCAGTAGGGTTCCCTGAGGGAAATTAGGTTTCAAGTGGTCTGGTCATCTCGTGCTGTCAATGGCAGCTAACGAGGTAATCACCATTTAAAACGCACAGAGTTGGGTGAAAACGAGAGCTGCAAACTCAATCCAATGTGAGCTCCAACCACAAAATTAACAAGACAATACATTGACCTAAGTTGATACCAACAAGATCTGTCTGTTCTTTCTTTGTAATGAAATAAACCAAAAAGCTTACAGCACCTGGTATTCCCAGGGGGTCTCCCATCCAAGTACTAACCAGCCACGACTCTGCTTAGCTTACGAGATCAGACGAGATCGGGCGTTCTCAGGGTAGTATGGCCGTAAACTGGCAAAATTTGAGAAATATAGCTATACAAAAGGCGAAGGAGATCTGTTCTGGTACAAAAGACGAACCAGTTCAGTTCAGTTCATTAAGGTTCCCTGAGGGAAATTAGGTTTCAAGTGATCTGGTCATGTCGTGCTGTCAATGGCAGCTAACGAGGTAATCACCATTTAAAACGCACAGAGTTGGGTGAAAACGAGAGCTGCAAACTCAACCCAATGTGAGCTCCAACCACAAAATTAACAAGACAATACATTGACCTCAGTTGATACCAACAAGATCTGTCTGTTCTTTCTTTGTAACGAAATAAACCAAAAAGCTTACAGCACCTGGTATTCCCAGGGGGTCTCCCATCCAAGTACTAACCAGCACCGACTCTGCTTAGCTTACGAGATCAGACGAGATCGGGCGTTCTCAGGGTAGCATGGCCGTAAGCTGGCAAAATTTGAGAAATATAGCTATACAAAAGGCGAAGGAGATCCGTTCTGGTACAAAAGACGAACCAGTTCAGTTCAGTTCAGTTGGGTTCCCTGAGGGAAATTAGG
>NC_080405.1:5475000-5487500 GCF_030265065.1 Corythoichthys intestinalis | reverse complement strand
AAGATCTGTCTGTTTTTTCCTATGTCATGAAATAAACCAAAAAGCTTACAGCACCTGGTATTCCCAGGCGGTCTCCCATCCAAGTACTAACCAGGCCCGACCCTGCTTAGCTTCCGAGATCAGACGAGATCGGGCATTCTCAGGGTAGTATGGCCGTAAGCTGGCAAAACTTGTGAAATATAGCTATACAAAAGGCGAAGGAGATCTGTTCTGGTACAAAAGATGAACCAGTTCAGTTCAGTTCAGTAAGGTTCCCTGAGGGAAATTAGGTTTCAAGTGATCTGGTCATGTCGTGCTGTCAATGGCAGCTAACGAGGTAATCACCATTTAAAACGCACAGAGTTGGGTGAAAACGAGAGCTGCAAACTCAACCCAATGTGAGCTCCAACCACAAAACTAACAAGACAATACATTGACCTCAGTTGATACTAACAAGATCTGTCTGATCTTTCTTTGTAATGAAATACACCAAAAAGCTTACAGCACCTGGTATTCCCAGGGGGTCTCCCATCCAAGTACTAACCAGCCCCGACTCTGCTTAGCTTACGAGATCAGACGAGATCGGGCGTTCTCAGGGTAGCATGGCCGTAAGCTGGCAAAATTTGAGAAATATAGCTATACAAAAGGCGAAGGAGATCCGTTCTGGTACAAAAGACGAACCAGTTCAGTTCAGTTCAGTTGGGTTCCCTGAGGGAAATTAGGTTTCAAGTGGTCTGGTCATCTCGTGAAGTCAATGGCAGCTAACGAGGTAATCACCATTTAAAACGCACAGAGTTGGGTGAAAACGAGAGCTGCAAACTCAACCCAATGTGAGCTCCAACCACAAAACTAACAAGACAATACATTGACCTCAGTTGATACCAACAAGATCTGTCTGTTTTTTCTTTGTAATGAAATAAACCAAAAAGCTTACAGCACCTGGTATTCCCAGGGGGTCTCCCATCCAAGTACTAACCAGTTCCGACTCTGCTTAGCTTACGAGATCAGACGAGATTGGGCGTTCTCAGGATAGCATGGCCGTAAACTGGCAAAATTTGAGAAATATAGCTATACAAAAGGCGAAGGAGATCTGTTCTGGTACAAAAGACGAACCAGTTCAGTTCAGTTCAGTTCAGTAGGGTTCCCTGAGGGAAATTAGGTTTCAAGTGGTCTGGTCATCTCGTGCTGTCAATGGCAGCTAACGAGGTAATCACCATTTAAAACGCACAGAGTTGGGTGAAAACGAGAGCTGCAAACTCAACCCAATGTGAGCTCCAACCACAAAATTAACAAGACAATACATTGACCTCATTTGATACCAACAAGATCTGTCTGTTCTTTCTTTGTAATGAAATAAACCAAAAAGCTTACAGCACCTGGTATTCCCAGGCAGTCTCCCATCCAAGTACAAACCAGGCCCGACCCTGCTTAGCTTACGAGATCAGACGAGATCGGGCGTTCTCAGGGTAGTATGGCCGTAAGCTGGCAAAATTTGAGAAATATAGCTATACAAAAGGCGAAGGAGATCTGTTCTGGTACAAAAGACGAACCAGTTCAGTTCAGTTCAGTTCAGTAAGGTTCCCTGAGGGAAATTAGGTTTCAAGTGATCTGGTCATGTCGTGCTGCCAATGGCAGCTAACGAGGTAATCACCATTTAAAACGCACAGAGTTGGGTGAAAACGAGAGCTGCAAACTCAACCTAATGTGAGCTCCAAACACAAAACTAACAAGACAATACATTGACCTCAGCTGATACCAACAAGATCTGTCTGTTCTTTCTTTGTAATGAAATAAACCAAAAAGCTTACAGCACCTGGTATTCCCAGGCGGTCTCCCATCCAAGTACTAACCAGGCCCGGCCCTGCTTAGCTTACGAGATCAGACGAGATCGGGCGTTCTCAGGGTAGTATGGCCGTAAGCTGGCAAAGCTTGTGAAATATAGCTATACAAAAGGCGAAGGAGATCTGTTCTGGTACAAAAGATGAACCAGTTCAGTAAGGTTCCCTGAGTGAAATTAGGTTTCAAGTGGTCTGGTCATCTCGTGCTGTCAATGGCAGCTAACGAGGTAATCACCATTTAAAACGCACAGAGTTGGGTGAAGACGAGAGCTGCAAACTCAACCCGATGTGAGCTCCAACCACAAAACTAACAAGACAGTACATCGACCTCAGTTGATACCAACAAGATCTGTCTGTTTTTTCCTATGTCATGAAATAAACCAAAAAGCTTACAGCACCTGGTATTCCCAGGCGGTCTCCCATCCAAGTACTAACCAGGCCCGACCCTGCTTAGCTTCCGAGATCAGACGAGATCGGGCATTCTCAGGGTAGTATGGCCGTAAGCTGGCAAAACTTGTGAAATATAGCTATACAAAAGGCGAAGGAGATCTGTTCTGGTACAAAAGATGAACCAGTTCAGTTCAGTTCAGTAAGGTTCCCTGAGGGAAATTAGGTTTCAAGTGATCTGGTCATGTCGTGCTGTCAATGGCAGCTAACGAGGTAATCACCATTTAAAACGCACAGAGTTGGGTGAAAACGAGAGCTGCAAACTCAACCCAATGTGAGCTCCAACCACAAAACTAACAAGACAATACATTGACCTCAGTTGATACTAACAAGATCTGTCTGATCTTTCTTTGTAATGAAATACACCAAAAAGCTTACAGCACCTGGTATTCCCAGGGGGTCTCCCATCCAAGTACTAACCAGCCCCGACTCTGCTTAGCTTACGAGATCAGACGAGATCGGGCGTTCTCAGGGTAGCATGGCCGTAAGCTGGCAAAATTTGAGAAATATAGCTATACAAAAGGCGAAGGAGATCCGTTCTGGTACAAAAGACGAACCAGTTCAGTTCAGTTCAGTTGGGTTCCCTGAGGGAAATTAGGTTTCAAGTGGTCTGGTCATCTCGTGAAGTCAATGGCAGCTAACGAGGTAATCACCATTTAAAACGCACAGAGTTGGGTGAAAACGAGAGCTGCAAACTCAACCCAATGTGAGCTCCAACCACAAAACTAACAAGACAATACATTGACCTCAGTTGATACCAACAAGATCTGTCTGTTTTTTCTTTGTAATGAAATAAACCAAAAAGCTTACAGCACCTGGTATTCCCAGGGGGTCTCCCATCCAAGTACTAACCAGTTCCGACTCTGCTTAGCTTACGAGATCAGACGAGATTGGGCGTTCTCAGGATAGCATGGCCGTAAACTGGCAAAATTTGAGAAATATAGCTATACAAAAGGCGAAGGAGATCTGTTCTGGTACAAAAGACGAACCAGTTCAGTTCAGTTCAGTTCAGTAGGGTTCCCTGAGGGAAATTAGGTTTCAAGTGGTCTGGTCATCTCGTGCTGTCAATGGCAGCTAACGAGGTAATCACCATTTAAAACGCACAGAGTTGGGTGAAAACGAGAGCTGCAAACTCAACCCAATGTGAGCTCCAACCACAAAATTAACAAGACAATACATTGACCTCATTTGATACCAACAAGATCTGTCTGTTCTTTCTTTGTAATGAAATAAACCAAAAAGCTTACAGCACCTGGTATTCCCAGGCAGTCTCCCATCCAAGTACAAACCAGGCCCGACCCTGCTTAGCTTACGAGATCAGACGAGATCGGGCGTTCTCAGGGTAGTATGGCCGTAAGCTGGCAAAATTTGAGAAATATAGCTATACAAAAGGCGAAGGAGATCTGTTCTGGTACAAAAGACGAACCAGTTCAGTTCAGTTCAGTTCAGTAAGGTTCCCTGAGGGAAATTAGGTTTCAAGTGATCTGGTCATGTCGTGCTGCCAATGGCAGCTAACGAGGTAATCACCATTTAAAACGCACAGAGTTGGGTGAAAACGAGAGCTGCAAACTCAACCTAATGTGAGCTCCAAACACAAAACTAACAAGACAATACATTGACCTCAGCTGATACCAACAAGATCTGTCTGTTCTTTCTTTGTAATGAAATAAACCAAAAAGCTTACAGCACCTGGTATTCCCAGGCGGTCTCCCATCCAAGTACTAACCAGGCCCGGCCCTGCTTAGCTTACGAGATCAGACGAGATCGGGCGTTCTCAGGGTAGTATGGCCGTAAGCTGGCAAAGCTTGTGAAATATAGCTATACAAAAGGCGAAGGAGATCTGTTCTGGTACAAAAGATGAACCAGTTCAGTAAGGTTCCCTGAGTGAAATTAGGTTTCAAGTGGTCTGGTCATCTCGTGCTGTCAATGGCAGCTAACGAGGTAATCACCATTTAAAACGCACAGAGTTGGGTGAAGACGAGAGCTGCAAACTCAACCCGATGTGAGCTCCAACCACAAAACTAACAAGACAGTACATCGACCTCAGTTGATACCAACAAGATCTGTCTGTTTTTTCCTATGTCATGAAATAAACCAAAAAGCTTACAGCACCTGGTATTCCCAGGCGGTCTCCCATCCAAGTACTAACCAGGCCCGACCCTGCTTAGCTTCCGAGATCAGACGAGATCGGGCATTCTCAGGGTAGTATGGCCGTAAGCTGGCAAAACTTGTGAAATATAGCTATACAAAAGGCGAAGGAGATCTGTTCTGGTACAAAAGATGAACCAGTTCAGTTCAGTTCAGTAAGGTTCCCTGAGGGAAATTAGGTTTCAAGTGATCTGGTCATGTCGTGCTGTCAATGGCAGCTAACGAGGTAATCACCATTTAAAACGCACAGAGTTGGGTGAAAACGAGAGCTGCAAACTCAACCCAATGTGAGCTCCAACCACAAAACTAACAAGACAATACATTGACCTCAGTTGATACTAACAAGATCTGTCTGATCTTTCTTTGTAATGAAATACACCAAAAAGCTTACAGCACCTGGTATTCCCAGGGGGTCTCCCATCCAAGTACTAACCAGCCCCGACTCTGCTTAGCTTACGAGATCAGACGAGATCGGGCGTTCTCAGGGTAGCATGGCCGTAAGCTGGCAAAATTTGAGAAATATAGCTATACAAAAGGCGAAGGAGATCCGTTCTGGTACAAAAGACGAACCAGTTCAGTTCAGTTCAGTTGGGTTCCCTGAGGGAAATTAGGTTTCAAGTGGTCTGGTCATCTCGTGAAGTCAATGGCAGCTAACGAGGTAATCACCATTTAAAACGCACAGAGTTGGGTGAAAACGAGAGCTGCAAACTCAACCCAATGTGAGCTCCAACCACAAAACTAACAAGACAATACATTGACCTCAGTTGATACCAACAAGATTTGTCTGTTTTTTCTTTGTAATGAAATAAACCAAAAAGCTTACAGCACCTGGTATTCCCAGGGGGTCTCCCATCCAAGTACTAACCAGTTCCGACTCTGCTTAGCTTACGAGATCAGACGAGATTGGGCGTTCTCAGGATAGCATGGCCGTAAACTGGCAAAATTTGAGAAATATAGCTATACAAAAGGCGAAGGAGATCTGTTCTGGTACAAAAGACGAACCAGTTCAGTTCAGTTCAGTTCAGTAGGGTTCCCTGAGGGAAATTAGGTTTCAAGTGGTCTGGTCATCTCGTGCTGTCAATGGCAGCTAACGAGGTAATCACCATTTAAAACGCACAGAGTTGGGTGAAAACGAGAGCTGCAAACTCAATCCAATGTGAGCTCCAACCACAAAATTAACAAGACAATACATTGACCTAAGTTGATACCAACAAGATCTGTCTGTTCTTTCTTTGTAATGAAATAAACCAAAAAGCTTACAGCACCTGGTATTCCCAGATGGTCTCCCATCCAAGTACTAACCAGCCACGACTCTGCTTAGCTTACGAGATCAGACGAGATCGGGCGTTCTCAGGGTAGTATGGCCGTAAACTGGCAAAATTTGAGAAATATAGCTATACAAAAGGCGAAGGAGATCTGTTCTGGTACAAAAGACGAACCAGTTCAGTTCAGTTCATTAAGGTTCCCTGAGGGAAATTAGGTTTCAAGTGATCTGGTCATGTCGTGCTGTCAATGGCAGCTAACGAGGTAATCACCATTTAAAACGCACAGAGTTGGGTGAAAACGAGAGCTGCAAACTCAACCCAATGTGAGCTCCAACCACAAAATTAACAAGACAATACATTGACCTCAGTTGATACCAACAAGATCTGTCTGTTCTTTCTTTGTAACGAAATAAACCAAAAAGCTTACAGCACCTGGTATTCCCAGGGGGTCTCCCATCCAAGTACTAACCAGCCCCGACTCTGCTTAGCTTACGAGATCAGACGAGATCGGGCGTTCTCAGGGTAGCATGGCCGTAAGCTTGCAAAATTTGAGAAATATAGCTATACAAAAGGCGAAGGAGATCCGTTCTGGTACAAAAGACGAACCAGTTCAGTTCAGTTCAGTTGGGTTCCCTGAGGGAAATTAGGTTTCAAGTGGTCTGGTCATCTCGTGAAGTCAATGGCAGCTAACGAGGTAATCACCATTTAAAACGCACAGAGTTGGGTGAAAACGAGAGCTGCAAACTCAACCCAATGTGAGCTCCAACCACAAAATTAACAAGACAATACATTGACCTCAGTTGATACCAACAAGATCTGTCTGTTTTTTCTTTGTAATGAAATAAACCAAAAAGCTTACAGCACCTGGTATTCCCAGGGGGTCTCCCATCCAAGTACTAACCAGTTCCGACTCTGCTTAGCTTACGAGATCAGACGAGATTGGGCGTTCTCAGGATAGCATGGCCGTAAACTGGCAAAATTTGAGAAATATAGCTATACAAAAGGCGAAGGAGATCTGTTCTGGTACAAAAGACGAACCAGTTCAGTTCAGTTCAGTTCAGTAGGGTTCCCTGAGGGAAATTAGGTTTCAAGTGGTCTGGTCATCTCGTGCTGTCAATGGCAGCTAACGAGGTAATCACCATTTAAAACGCACAGAGTTGGGTGAAAACGAGAGCTGCAAACTCAATCCAATGTGAGCTCCAACCACAAAATTAACAAGACAATACATTGACCTAAGTTGATACCAACAAGATCTGTCTGTTCTTTCTTTGTAATGAAATAAACCAAAAAGCTTACAGCACCTGGTATTCCCAGGGGGTCTCCCATCCAAGTACTAACCAGCCACGACTCTGCTTAGCTTACGAGATCAGACGAGATCGGGCGTTCTCAGGGTAGTATGGCCGTAAACTGGCAAAATTTGAGAAATATAGCTATACAAAAGGCGAAGGAGATCTGTTCTGGTACAAAAGACGAACCAGTTCAGTTCAGTTCATTAAGGTTCCCTGAGGGAAATTAGGTTTCAAGTGATCTGGTCATGTCGTGCTGTCAATGGCAGCTAACGAGGTAATCACCATTTAAAACGCACAGAGTTGGGTGAAAACGAGAGCTGCAAACTCAACCCAATGTGAGCTCCAACCACAAAATTAACAAGACAATACATTGACCTCAGTTGATACCAACAAGATCTGTCTGTTCTTTCTTTGTAACGAAATAAACCAAAAAGCTTACAGCACCTGGTATTCCCAGGGGGTCTCCCATCCAAGTACTAACCAGCACCGACTCTGCTTAGCTTACGAGATCAGACGAGATCGGGCGTTCTCAGGGTAGCATGGCCGTAAGCTGGCAAAATTTGAGAAATATAGCTATACAAAAGGCGAAGGAGATCCGTTCTGGTACAAAAGACGAACCAGTTCAGTTCAGTTCAGTTGGGTTCCCTGAGGGAAATTAGGTTTCAAGTGGTCTGGTCATCTCGTGAAGTCAATGGCAGCTAACGAGGTAATCACCATTTAAAACGCACAGAGTTGGGTGAAAACGAGAGCTGCAAACTCAACCCAATGTGAGCTCCAACCACAAAACTGACAAGACAATACATTGACCTCAGTTGATACCAACAAGATCTGTCTGTTTTTTCTTTGTAATGAAATAAACCAAAAAGCTTACAGCACCTGGTATTCCCAGGGGGTCTCCCATCCAAGTACTAACCAGTTCCGACTCTGCTTAGCTTACGAGATCAGACGAGATTGGGCGTTCTCAGGATAGCATGGCCGTAAACTGGCAAAATTTGAGAAATATAGCTATACAAAAGGCGAAGGAGATCTGTTCTGGTACAAAAGACGAACCAGTTCAGTTCAGTTCAGTAAGGTTCCCTGAGGGAAATTAGGTTTAAAGTGATCTGGTCATGTCGTGCTGTCAATGGCAGCTAACGAGGTAATCACCATTTAAAACGCACAGAGTTGGGTGAAAACGAGAGCTGCAAACTCAACCCAATGTGAGCTCCAACCACAAAATTAACAAGACAATACATTGACCTCATTTGATACCAACAAGATCTGTCTGTTCTTTCTTTGTAATGAAATAAACCAAAAAGCTTACAGCACCTGGTATTCCCAGGCAGTCTCCCATCCAAGTACAAACCAGGCCCGACCCTGCTTAGCTTACGAGATCAGACGAGATCGGGCGTTCTCAGGGTAGTATGGCCGTAAGCTGGCAAAATTTGAGAAATATAGCTATACAAAAGGCGAAGGAGATCTGTTCTGGTACAAAAGACGAACCAGTTCAGTTCAGTTCAGTTCAGTAAGGTTCCCTGAGGGAAATTAGGTTTCAAGTGATCTGGTCATGTCGTGCTGCCAATGGCAGCTAACGAGGTAATCACCATTTAAAACGCACAGAGTTGGGTGAAAACGAGAGCTGCAAACTCAACCTAATGTGAGCTCCAAACACAAAACTAACAAGACAATACATTGACCTCAGCTGATACCAACAAGATCTGTCTGTTCTTTCTTTGTAATGAAATAAACCAAAAAGCTTACAGCACCTGGTATTCCCAGGCGGTCTCCCATCCAAGTACTAACCAGGCCCGGCCCTGCTTAGCTTACGAGATCAGACGAGATCGGGCGTTCTCAGGGTAGTATGGCCGTAAGCTGGCAAAGCTTGTGAAATATAGCTATACAAAAGGCGAAGGAGATCTGTTCTGGTACAAAAGATGAACCAGTTCAGTAAGGTTCCCTGAGTGAAATTAGGTTTCAAGTGGTCTGGTCATCTCGTGCTGTCAATGGCAGCTAACGAGGTAATCACCATTTAAAACGCACAGAGTTGGGTGAAGACGAGAGCTGCAAACTCAACCCGATGTGAGCTCCAACCACAAAACTAACAAGACAGTACATCGACCTCAGTTGATACCAACAAGATCTGTCTGTTTTTTCCTATGTCATGAAATAAACCAAAAAGCTTACAGCACCTGGTATTCCCAGGCGGTCTCCCATCCAAGTACTAACCAGGCCCGACCCTGCTTAGCTTCCGAGATCAGACGAGATCGGGCATTCTCAGGGTAGTATGGCCGTAAGCTGGCAAAACTTGTGAAATATAGCTATACAAAAGGCGAAGGAGATCTGTTCTGGTACAAAAGATGAACCAGTTCAGTTCAGTTCAGTAAGGTTCCCTGAGGGAAATTAGGTTTCAAGTGATCTGGTCATGTCGTGCTGTCAATGGCAGCTAACGAGGTAATCACCATTTAAAACGCACAGAGTTGGGTGAAAACGAGAGCTGCAAACTCAACCCAATGTGAGCTCCAACCACAAAACTAACAAGACAATACATTGACCTCAGTTGATACTAACAAGATCTGTCTGATCTTTCTTTGTAATGAAATACACCAAAAAGCTTACAGCACCTGGTATTCCCAGGGGGTCTCCCATCCAAGTACTAACCAGCCCCGACTCTGCTTAGCTTACGAGATCAGACGAGATCGGGCGTTCTCAGGGTAGCATGGCCGTAAGCTGGCAAAATTTGAGAAATATAGCTATACAAAAGGCGAAGGAGATCCGTTCTGGTACAAAAGACGAACCAGTTCAGTTCAGTTCAGTTGGGTTCCCTGAGGGAAATTAGGTTTCAAGTGGTCTGGTCATCTCGTGAAGTCAATGGCAGCTAACGAGGTAATCACCATTTAAAACGCACAGAGTTGGGTGAAAACGAGAGCTGCAAACTCAACCCAATGTGAGCTCCAACCACAAAACTAACAAGACAATACATTGACCTCAGTTGATACCAACAAGATCTGTCTGTTTTTTCTTTGTAATGAAATAAACCAAAAAGCTTACAGCACCTGGTATTCCCAGGGGGTCTCCCATCCAAGTACTAACCAGTTCCGACTCTGCTTAGCTTACGAGATCAGACGAGATTGGGCGTTCTCAGGATAGCATGGCCGTAAACTGGCAAAATTTGAGAAATATAGCTATACAAAAGGCGAAGGAGATCTGTTCTGGTACAAAAGACGAACCAGTTCAGTTCAGTTCAGTTCAGTAGGGTTCCCTGAGGGAAATTAGGTTTCAAGTGGTCTGGTCATCTCGTGCTGTCAATGGCAGCTAACGAGGTAATCACCATTTAAAACGCACAGAGTTGGGTGAAAACGAGAGCTGCAAACTCAATCCAATGTGAGCTCCAACCACAAAATTAACAAGACAATACATTGACCTAAGTTGATACCAACAAGATCTGTCTGTTCTTTCTTTGTAATGAAATAAACCAAAAAGCTTACAGCACCTGGTATTCCCAGATGGTCTCCCATCCAAGTACTAACCAGCCACGACTCTGCTTAGCTTACGAGATCAGACAAGATCGGGCGTTCTCAGGGTAGTATGGCCGTAAACTGGCAAAATTTGAGAAATATAGCTATACAAAAGGCGAAGGAGATCTGTTCTGGTACAAAAGACGAACCAGTTCAGTTCAGTTCATTAAGGTTCCCTGAGGGAAATTAGGTTTCAAGTGATCTGGTCATGTCGTGCTGTCAATGGCAGCTAACGAGGTAATCACCATTTAAAACGCACAGAGTTGGGTGAAAACGAGAGCTGCAAACTCAACCCAATGTGAGCTCCAACCACAAAATTAACAAGACAATACATTGACCTCAGTTGATACCAACAAGATCTGTCTGTTCTTTCTTTGTAACGAAATAAACCAAAAAGCTTACAGCACCTGGTATTCCCAGGGGGTCTCCCATCCAAGTACTAACCAGCCCCGACTCTGCTTAGCTTACGAGATCAGACGAGATCGGGCGTTCTCAGGGTAGCATGGCCGTAAGCTGGCAAAATTTGAGAAATATAGCTATACAAAAGGCGAAGGAGATCCGTTCTGGTACAAAAGACGAACCAGTTCAGTTCAGTTCAGTTGGGTTCCCTGAGGGAAATTAGGTTTCAAGTGGTCTGGTCATCTCGTGAAGTCAATGGCAGCTAACGAGGTAATCACCATTTAAAACGCACAGAGTTGGGTGAAAACGAGAGCTGCAAACTCAACCCAATGTGAGCTCCAACCACAAAACTGACAAGACAATACATTGACCTCAGTTGATACCAACAAGATCTGTCTGTTTTTTCTTTGTAATGAAATAAACCAAAAAGCTTACAGCACCTGGTATTCCCAGGGGGTCTCCCATCCAAGTACTAACCAGTTCCGACTCTGCTTAGCTTACGAGATCAGACGAGATTGGGCGTTCTCAGGATAGCATGGCCGTAAACTGGCAAAATTTGAGAAATATAGCTATACAAAAGGCGAAGGAGATCTGTTCTGGTACAAAAGACGAACCAGTTCAGTTCAGTTCAGTAAGGTTCCCTGAGGGAAATTAGGTTTAAAGTGATCTGGTCATGTCGTGCTGTCAATGGCAGCTAACGAGGTAATCACCATTTAAAACGCACAGAGTTGGGTGAAAACGAGAGCTGCAAACTCAACCCAATGTGAGCTCCAACCACAAAATTAACAAGACAATACATTGACCTCATTTGATACCAACAAGATCTGTCTGTTCTTTCTTTGTAATGAAATAAACCAAAAAGCTTACAGCACCTGGTATTCCCAGGCAGTCTCCCATCCAAGTACAAACCAGGCCCGGCCCTGCTTAGCTTACGAGATCAGACGAGATCGGGCGTTCTCAGGGTAGTATGGCCGTAAGCTGGCAAAGCTTGTGAAATATAGCTATACAAAAGGCGAAGGAGATCTGTTCTGGTACAAAAGATGAACCAGTTCAGTAAGGTTCCCTGAGTGAAATTAGGTTTCAAGTGGTCTGGTCATCTCGTGCTGTCAATGGCAGCTAACGAGGTAATCACCATTTAAAACGCACAGAGTTGGGTGAAGACGAGAGCTGCAAACTCAACCCGATGTGAGCTCCAACCACAAAACTAACAAGACAGTACATCGACCTCAGTTGATACCAACAAGATCTGTCTGTTTTTTCCTATGTCATGAAATAAACCAAAAAGCTTACAGCACCTGGTATTCCCAGGCGGTCTCCCATCCAAGTACTAACCAGGCCCGACCCTGCTTAGCTTCCGAGATCAGACGAGATCGGGCATTCTCAGGGTAGTATGGCCGTAAGCTGGCAAAACTTGTGAAATATAGCTATACAAAAGGCGAAGGAGATCTGTTCTGGTACAAAAGATGAACCAGTTCAGTTCAGTTCAGTAAGGTTCCCTGAGGGAAATTAGGTTTCAAGTGATCTGGTCATGTCGTGCTGTCAATGGCAGCTAACGAGGTAATCACCATTTAAAACGCACAGAGTTGGGTGAAAACGAGAGCTGCAAACTCAACCCAATGTGAGCTCCAACCACAAAATTAA
>NC_080405.1:5442500-5447500 GCF_030265065.1 Corythoichthys intestinalis | reverse complement strand
TGGTCATCTCGTGCTGTCAATGGCAGCTAACGAGGTAATCACCATTTAAAACGCACAGAGTTGGGTGAAAACGAGAGCTGCAAACTCAACCCAATGTGAGCTCCAACCACAAAACTAACAAGACAGTACATTGACCAGGGTTGATACCAACAAGATCTGTCCGTTCTTTCTTTGTCATGAAATAAACCAAAAAGCTTACAGCACCTGGTATTCCCAGGCGGTCTCCCATCCAAGTACTAACCAGGCCCGACCCTGCTTAGCTTCCGAGATCAGACGAGATCGGGCGTTCTCAGGGTAGTATGGCCGTAAGCTGGCAAAACTTGTGAAATATAGCTATACAAAAGGCGAAGGAGATCTGTTCTGGTACAAAAGATGAACCAGTTCAGTAAGGTTCCCTGAGTGAAATTAGGTTTCAAGTGGTCTGGTCATCTCGTGCTGTCAATGGCAGCTAACGAGGTAATCACCATTTAAAACGCACAGAGTTGGGTGAAAACGAGAGCTGCAAACTCAACCCGATGTGAGCTCCAACCACAAAACTAACAAGACAGTACATCGATCTCAGTTGATACCAACAAGATCTGTCTGTTCTTTCTTTTTAATGAAATAAACCAAAAAGCTTACAGCACCTGGTATTCCCAGGCGGTCTCCCATCCAAGTACTAACCAGGCCCGACCCTGCTTAGCTTCCGAGATCAGGCGTTCTCAGGGTAGTATGGCCGTAAGCTGGCAAAGCTTGTGAAATATCGCTATACAAAAGGCGAAGGAGATCTGATCGGGCGTTCTCAGGGTAGTATGGCCGTAAGCTGGCAAAATTTGTGAAATATAGCTATACAAAAGGCGAAGGAGATCTGTTCTGGTACAAAAGACGAACCAGTTCAGTTCAGTTCAGTCAGGTTCCCTGAGGGAAGTTAGGTTTCAAGTGGTCTGGTCATCTCGTGCTGTCAATGGCAGCTAACGAGGTAATCACCATCTAAAACGCACAGAGTTGGGTGAAAACGAGAGCTGCAAACTCAACCAAATGTGAGCTCCAACCACAAAACTAACAAGACAGTACATTGACCTCAGTTGATACCAACAAGATCTGTCTGTTCTTTCTTTGTCATGAAATAAACCAAAAAGCTTACAGCACCTGGTATTCCCAGGCGGTCTCCCATCCAAGTACTAACTAGGCCCGACCCTGCTTAGCTTCCGAGATCAGACGAGATCCGGCGTTCTCAGGGTAGTATGGCCGTAAGCTGGCAAAATTTGTGAAATATAGCTATACAAAAGGCGAAGGAGATCTGTTCTGGTACAAAAGACGAACCAGTTCAGTTCAGTTCAGTCAGGTTCCCTGAGGGAAGTTAGGTTTCAAGTGGTCTGGTCATCTCGTGCTGTCAATGGCAGCTAACGAGGTAATCACCATTTAAAACGCACAGAGTTGGGTGAAAACGAGAGCTGCAAACTCAACCCAATGTGAGCTCCAACCACAAAACTAACAAGACAGTACATTGACCAGGGTTGATACCAACAAGATCTGTCTGTTCTTTCTTTGTCATGAAATAAACCAAAAAGCTTACAGCACCTGGTATTCCCAGGCGGTCTCCCATCCAAGTACTAACCAGGCCCGACCCTGCTTAGCTTCCGAGATCAGACGAGATCGGGGTTCTCAGGGTAGTATGGCCGTAAGCTGGCAAAATTTGAGAAATATAGCTATACAAAAGGCGAAGGAGATCTGTTCTGGTACAAAAGACGAACCAGTTCAGTTCAGTTCAGTTCAGTAGGGTTCCCTGAGGGAAATTAGGTTTCAAGTGGTCTGGTCATCTCGTGCTGTCAATGGCAGCTAACGAGGTAATCACCATTTAAAACGCACAGAGTTGGGTGAAAACGAGAGCTGCAAACTCAATCCAATGTGAGCTCCAACCACAAAATTAACAAGACAATACATTGACCTCAGTTGATACCAACAAGATCTGTCTGTTCTTTCTTTGTAACGAAATAAACCAAAAAGCTTACAGCACCTGGTATTCCCAGGGGGTCTCCCATCCAAGTACTAACCAGCCCCGACTCTGCTTAGCTTACGAGATCAGACGAGATCGGGCGTTCTCAGGGTAGCATGGCCGTAAGCTGGCAAAATTTGAGAAATATAGCTATACAAAAGGCGAAGGAGATCCATTCTGGTACAAAAGACGAACCAGTTCAGTTCAGTTCAGTAAGGTTCCCTGAGGGAAATTAGGTTTCAAGTGATCTGGTCATGGCGTGCTGTCAATGGCAGCTAACGAGGTAATCACCATTTAAAACGCACAGAGTTGGGTGAAAACGAGAGCTGCAAACTCAACCCAATGTGAGCTCCAACCACAAAACTAACAAGACAATACATTGACCTCAGTTGATACTAACAAGATCTGTCTGATCTTTCTTTGTAATGAAATACACCAAAAAGCTTACAGCACCTGGTATTCCCAGGCGGTCTCCCATCCAAGTACTAACCAGGCCCGACCCTGCTTAGCTTCCGAGATCAGACGAGATCGGGCGTTCTCAGGATAGTATGGCCGTAAGCTGGCAAAATTTGAGAAATATAGCTATACAAAAGGCGAAGGAGATGTGTTCTGGTACAAAAGACGAACCAGTTCAGTTCAGTTCAGTCGGGTTCCCTGAGGGAAGTTAGGTTTCAAGTGGTCTGGTCATCTCGTGCTGTCAATGGCAGCTAACGAGGTAATCACCATTTAAAACGCACAGAGTTGGGTGAAAACGAGAGCTGCAAACTCAACCCAATGTGAGCTCCAACCACAAAACTAACAAGACAGTACATTGACCAGGGTTGATACCAACAAGATCTGTCCGTTCTTTCTTTGTCATGAAATAAACCAAAAAGCTTACAGCACCTGGTATTCCCAGGCGGTCTCCCATCCAAGTACTAACCAGGCCCGACCCTGCTTAGCTTCCGAGATCAGACGAGATCGGGCGTTCTCAGGGTAGTATGGCCGTAAGCTGGCAAAACTTGTGAAATATAGCTATACAAAAGGCGAAGGAGATCTGTTCTGGTACAAAAGATGAACCAGTTCAGTAAGGTTCCCTGAGTGAAATTAGGTTTCAAGTGGTCTGGTCATCTCGTGCTGTCAATGGCAGCTAACGAGGTAATCACCATTTAAAACGCACAGAGTTGGGTGAAAACGAGAGCTGCAAACTCAATCCAATGTGAGCTCCAACCACAAAATTAACAAGACAATACATTGACCTCAGTTGATACCAACAAGATCTGTCTGTTCTTTCTTTGTAATGAAATAAACCAAAAAGCTTACAGCACCTGGTATTCCCAGGGGGTCTCCCATCCAAGTACTAACCAGCCACGACTCTGCTTAGCTTACGAGATCAGACGAGATCGGGCGTTCTCAGGGTAGTATGGCCGTAAACTGGCAAAATTTGAGAAATATAGCTATACAAAAGGCGAAGGAGATCTGTTCTGGTACAAAAGACGAACCAGTTCAGTTCAGTTCATTAAGGTTCCCTGAGGGAAATTAGGTTTCAAGTGATCTGGTCATGTCGTGCTGTCAATGGCAGCTAACGAGGTAATCACCATTTAAAACGCACAGAGTTGGGTGAAAACGAGAGCTGCAAACTCAACCCAATGTGAGCTCCAACCACAAAACTAACAAGACAGTACATCGACCTCAGTTGATACCAACAAGATCTGTCTGTTCTTTCTTTTTAATGAAATAAACCAAAAAGCTTACAGCACCTGGTATTCCCAGGCGGTCTCCCATCCAAGTACTAACCAGGCCCGACCCTGCTTAGCTTCCGAGATCAGACGAGATCGGGCGTTCTCAGGGTAGTATGGCCGTAAGCTGGCAAAGCTTGTGAAATATCGCTATACAAAAGGCGAAGGAGATCTGATCGGGCGTTCTCAGGGTAGTATGGCCGTAAGCTGGCAAAATTTGTGAAATATAGCTATACAAAAGGCGAAGGAGATCTGTTCTGGTACAAAAGACGAACCAGTTCAGTTCAGTTCAGTCAGGTTCCCTGAGGGAAGTTAGGTTTCAAGTGGTCTGGTCATCTCGTGCTGTCAATGGCAGCTAACGAGGTAATCACCATTTAAAACGCACAGAGTTGGGTGAAAACGAGAGCTGCAAACTCAACCCAATGTGAGCTCCAACCACAAAACTAACAAGACAGTACATTGACCAGGGTTGATACCAACAAGATCTGTCCGTTCTTTCTTTGTCATGAAATAAACCAAAAAGCTTACAGCACCTGGTATTCCCAGGCGGTCTCCCATCCAAGTACTAACCAGGCCCGACCCTGCTTAGCTTCCGAGATCAGACGAGATCGGGCGTTCTCAGGGTAGTATGGCCGTAAGCTGGCAAAACTTGTGAAATATAGCTATACAAAAGGCGAAGGAGATCTGTTCTGGTACAAAAGATGAACCAGTTCAGTAAGGTTCCCTGAGTGAAATTAGGTTTCAAGTGGTCTGGTCATCTCGTGCTGTCAATGGCAGCTAACGAGGTAATCACCATTTAAAACGCACAGAGTTGGGTGAAAACGAGAGCTGCAAACTCAACCCGATGTGAGCTCCAACCACAAAACTAACAAGACAGTACATCGATCTCAGTTGATACCAACAAGATCTGTCTGTTCTTTCTTTTTAATGAAATAAACCAAAAAGCTTACAGCACCTGGTATTCCCAGGCGGTCTCCCATCCAAGTACTAACCAGGCCCGACCCTGCTTAGCTTCCGAGATCAGACGAGATCGGGCGTTCTCAGGGTAGTATGGCCGTAAGCTGGCAAAGCTTGTGAAATATCGCTATACAAAAGGCGAAGGAGATCTGATCGGGCGTTCTCAGGGTAGTATGGCCGTAAGCTGGCAAAATTTGTGAAATATAGCTATACAAAAGGCGAAGGAGATCTGTTCTGGTACAAAAGACGAACCAGTTCAGTTCAGTTCAGTCAGGTTCCCTGAGGGAAGTTAGGTTTCAAGTGGTCTGGTCATCTCGTGCTGTCAATGGCAGCTAACGAGGTAATCACCA
>NC_080405.1:5435000-5437500 GCF_030265065.1 Corythoichthys intestinalis | reverse complement strand
AGGGTAGCATGGCCGTAAACTGGCAAAATTTGAGAAATATAGCTATACAAAAGGCGAAGGAGATCTGTTCTGGTACAAAAGACGAACCAGTTCAGTTCAGTTCAGTAAGGTTCCCTGAGGGAAATTAGGTTTAAAGTGGTCTGGTCATCTCGTGAAGTCAATGGCAGCTAACGAGGTAATCACCATTTAAAACGCACAGAGTTGGGTGAAAACGAGAGCTGCAAACTCAACCCAATGTGAGCTCCAACCACAAAACTAACAAGACAATACATTGACCTCAGTTGATACCAACAAGATCTGTCTGTTTTTTCTTTGTAATGAAATAAACCAAAAAGCTTACAGCACCTGGTATTCCCAGGCTGTCTCCCATCCAAGTACTAACCAGGCCCGACCCTGCTTAGCTTCCGAGATCAGACGAGATCAGGCATTCTCTGGGTAGTATGGCCTAAAATTTGAGAAATATAGCTATACAAAAGGCGAAGGAGATGTGTTCTGGTACAAAAGACGAACCAGTTCAGTTCAGTTCAGTCAGGTTCCCTGAGGGAAGTTAGGTTTCAAGTGGTCTGGTCATCTCGTGCTGTCAATGGCAGCTAACGAGGTAATCACCATTTAAAACGCACAGAGTTGGGTGAAAACGAGAGCTGCAAACTCAATCCAATGTGAGCTCCAACCACAAAATTAACAAGACAATACATTGACCTCAGTTGATACCAACAAGATCTGTCTGTTCTTTCTTTGTAATGAAATAAACCAAAAAGCTTACAGCACCTGGTATTCCCAGGGGGTCTCCCATCCAAGTACTAACCAGCCACAACTCTGCTTAGCTTACGAGATCAGACGAGATCGGGCGTTCTCAGGGTAGTATGGCCGTAAACTGGCAAAATTTGAGAAATATAGCTATACAAAAGGCGAAGGAGATCTGTTCTGGTACAAAAGACGAACCAGTTCAGTTCAGTTCATTAAGGTTCCCTGAGGGAAATTAGGTTTCAAGTGATCTGGTCATGTCGTGCTGTCAATGGCAGCTAACGAGGTAATCACCATTTAAAACGCACAGAGTTGGGTGAAAACGAGAGCTGCAAACTCAACCCAATGTGAGCTCCAACCACAAAATTAACAAGACAATACATTGACCTCAGTTGATACCAACAAGATCTGTCTGTTCTTTCTTTGTAACGAAATAAACCAAAAAGCTTACAGCACCTGGTATTCCCAGGGGGTCTCCCATCCAAGTACTAACCAGCCCCGACTCTGCTTAGCTTACGAGATCAGACGAGATCGGGCGTTCTCAGGGTAGCATGGCCGTAAGCTGGCAAAATTTGAGAAATATAGCTATACAAAAGGCGAAGGAGATCCGTTCTGGTACAAAAGACGAACCAGTTCAGTTCAGTTCAGTTGGGTTCCCTGAGGGAAATTAGGTTTCAAGTGGTCTGGTCATCTCGTGAAGTCAATGGCAGCTAACGAGGTAATCACCATTTAAAACGCACAGAGTTGGGTGAAAACGAGAGCTGCAAACTCAACCCAATGTGAGCTCCAACCACAAAATTAACAAGACAATACATTGACCTCAGTTGATACCAACAAGATCTGTCTGTTTTTTCTTTGTAATGAAATAAACCAAAAAGCTTACAGCACCTGGTATTCCCAGGGGGTCTCCCATCCAAGTACTAACCAGTTCCGACTCTGCTTAGCTTACGAGATAAGACGAGATTGGGCGTTCTCAGGATAGCATGGCCGTAAACTGGCAAAATTTGAGAAATATAGCTATACAAAAGGCGAAGGAGATCTGTTCTGGTACAAAAGACGAACCAGTTCAGTTCAGTTCAGTAAGGTTCCCTGAGGGAAATTAGGTTTAAAGTGATCTGGTCATGTCGTGCTGTCAATGGCAGCTAACGAGGTAATCACCATTTAAAACGCACAGAGTTGGGTGAAAACGAAAGCTGCAAACTCAACCCAATGTGAGCTCCAACCACAAAATTAACAAGACAATACATTGACCTCATTTGATACCAACAAGATCTGTCTGTTCTTTCTTTGTAATGAAATAAACCAAAAAGCTTACAGCACCTGGTATTCCCAGGCAGTCTCCCATCCAAGTACAAACCAGGCCCGACCCTGCTTAGCTTACGAGATCAGACGAGATCGGGCGTTCTCAGGGTAGTATGGCCGTAAGCTGGCAAAATTTGAGAAATATAGCTATACAAAAGGCGAAGGAGATCTGTTCTGGTACAAAAGACGAACCAGTTCAGTTCAGTTCAGTTCAGTAAGGTTCCCTGAGGGAAATTAGGTTTCAAGTGATCTGGTCATGTCGTGCTGCCAATGGCAGCTAACGAGGTAATCACCATTTAAAACGCACAGAGTTGGGTGAAAACGAGAGCTGCAAACTCAACCCAATGTGAGCTCCAAACACAAAACTAACAAGACAATACATTGACCTCAGTTGATACCAACAAGATCTGTCTGTTCTTTCTTTGTAATGAAATAAACCAAAAAGCTTACAGCA